>NC_141824.1:10495330-10795330 GCF_982586985.1 Callionymus lyra
TCCCTTCAATCTATGTTTTTATTATCATTATCTTTAATACATAGTAATTATCATGTACTTACTGAGTAGTTTAAAGTACTGTGTTCAATGCTCAAATCATACAGTACTTTCAACTAAAAGTTTCTCAACATAAACTGTGAGTTTGTCGAGTGAAAGTTAAATAAATTATTAATCATTAACTGCATGAAAAAGAGAATTAATATATAATCAAAATTATATGAAGAACATGCAATATGTTAAATAAAAAGAGATAAAAGATTATTTAAATAGCTTTAAAATAGTTAATAATTCAAATCAAATACCAATGTATTTGATTTGAATTATTAACTATTTTCTAATTGAATAATATTTATACATATTGTTTTATTTTTTCATCAAAGTCTCAATTTTTTCTCATCACATCAACATTTTACCTTAAATCTATATTTTTATTATTTTTATCTTTTTATACGTAGTAATTATCATGTTCTTACTATGCAGTTTAAATGTGTTCAATGTTCCACATTAAATAAAAAGGGATAAAAAACTACAAAAATGGCAGTTTATAGTAAATACATTAAATTGAATTGAATAGAATTCATTTTTATTATCATTATCTTTAATACATAGTAATTATCATGTACTTACTGAGTGGTTTAAAGTACTGTGTTCAATGCTCAAATCATACAGTACTTTCAACTAAAAGTTTCTCAACATAAACTGTGAGTTTGTCGAGTGAAAGTTAAATCAATTATTAATCATTAACTGCATGAAAAAGAGAATTAATATATAATTAAAATTATATGAAGAACATGCAATATGTTAAATAAAAAGAGATAAAAGATTACTGAAATAGCTTGAAAATAGTTAATAATTCAAATCAAATACCAATGTATTTGATTTGAATTATTAACTATTTTCTAATTGAATAATATTTATACATATTGTTTTATTTTTTCATCAAAGTCTCAATTTTTTCTCATCACATCAACATTTTACCTTAAATCTATGTTTTTATTATTTTTATCTTTTTATACGTAGTAATTATCATGTTCTTACTATGCAGTTTAAATGTGTTCAATGTTCCTCATTAAATAAAAAGGGATAAAAAACTACAAAAATGGCAGTTTATAGGAAATACATTAAATTGAATTGAATAGAATTCATTTTTATTATCATTATCTTTAATACGTAGTAATTATCATTTACTTACTGAGTGGTTTAAAGTACTGTGTTCAATGTTCCTCATTAAATAAAAAGAAATAAAATACTACCTAAAATGGCAGTTTATAGGAAATACATTAAATTGAATTGAATAATATTTATTTATATTTGTATTGTTTTATTTTTTCGTCAAAGCCCTGATTTTTGTCTCATCACATCTAAAGATTTCCTTAAATCTATGTTTTACTGTCATTATCTTTAATAAGTAGTAATTATCATGTACTTACTAAGTGGTTTAAAGTACTCTGTTCAATGTTCAAACTGAAAGTTTCTCAACATAAACTAATGTCAAGTTCAACGACCTTGCTTGCTTCCATAAATACATATGCGGTGGTGGAGGTCGTTCACCTTGACCCAGAGACGACACAAGGGATATCAAAAACACATTTGTTTTCAGAACTACGGGTCACCTTGACCCAGAGACAACGCAAGGAATAGCATATAAATAAATAGTATAGTATAGATACAATTAACTTTAAATAGTGAATGATGAAAATTAAATACATTAAATTGTATTGAATAATGTTTATACATATTTATATCAAATGTTTTCTTCAAACCCCTAATTTTGTTTCATCACATCTAAAGATTTCCCTTCAATCTATGTTTTTATTATCATTATCTTTAATACGTAGTAATTATCATGTACTTACTGAGTGGTTTAAAGTACTGTTTTCAATGCTCAAATCCTAGTTTCAACTAAAAGTTTCTCAACATAAACTGTGAGTTTGTCGAGTGAAAGTTAAATAAATTAGTAATCATTAACTGCATGAAAAAGAGAATTAATATATAATTAAAATTATATGAAGAACATGCAATATGTTAAATAAAAAGAGATAAAAGATTATTTAATTGCTTGAAAATAGTTAATAATTCAAATCAAATACCAATGTATTTGATTTGAATTATTAACTATTTTCTAATTAAATAATATTTATACATATTGTTTTATTTTTTCATCAAAGTCCTAATTTTTTCTCATCACATCAACATTTTACCTTAAATCTATGTTTTTATTATTTTTATCTTTTTATACGTAGTAATTATCATGTTCTTACTATGCAGTTTAAATGTGTTCAATGTTCCTCATTAAATAAAAAGGGATAAAAAACTACAAAAATGGCAGTTTATAGGAAATACGTTAAATTGAATTGAATAGAATTCATTTTTATTATCATTATCTTTAATACGTAGTAATTATCATGTACTTACTGACTGGTTTAAAGTACTGTGTTCAATGCTCAAATCATAGTTTCAACTAAAAGTTTCTCAACATAAACTGTGAGTTTGTCGAGTGAAAGTTAAATAAATCAGAAGCTTCTTTCTTGAAGGATGTTGACGATTGTTGAAAAGCTGTCAACCTGCGTCAAGGTCATCGGTGCATGAGATCGGCTCAAAAGTATATATTGAGTTGAAAAATATCATTAAACCTGCAGTAGAGTCTTTTTGTAAAGAGTCTGAAAAACAAATTTTAATGTCGTGACCATATATACGACAATAAAGAAATAACGTCAGTGTCGAGCTTTTGTCTCGCTTTGATTTTTGCATCCGTGCCCAGAGTGAGATCCAAGTGTTTGTTGATTATTTACTCTTTTGTGTTGGTTTTGTTCCCAAAGTCCCATTTCCCTCGTCTGTCCCTCTGTTCGAGGGATAATCCGGTCCAGCTTGTTTCTAGAAGACAATGTTGACAAATCTCCTCACAATAGTAACATGTTGTTCTGAATGTCAGTTCTGGGAACTGCTGTTAATCTACTGTCTGTAAAGATTCTTTCATTTTCCACGAGTCAGTTTTTCATTAATATTCACTGTGACCTACTGAGGAAAACTGGGAAAGGACTTTGACGGGTTGATGGTTGAAGGAAGGAAAGCAGAGATCATTAACCATTGTGTTGTCTCTGGGTCATGGTGACCCGAAGGCACGAGAACAAATTTGATTGTGGTAGAACTCATGTTGTCTCTGGGTCAAGGTGACCCAAAGGCCTGAAAACAAATGTTTTTTGTGGTATCCCTTGTGTTACCTCTGGGTCAAGGTTACCCGAAGGCCCAAAAACAAATGTGTTTCTGGTATCACTTGGGTTGTCTTTGGGTCAAGGTGACCCGAAGGCATGAGAACAAATTTGATTGTGGTAGAACTCATGTTGTCTCTTGGTCAAGGTGACCCAAATGTCTGAAAACAAACGTGTTTCTGGTATCAATTGTGTTGTCTCTGGGTCAAGGTGACCCAAATGTCTGAAAACAAATGTGTTTCTGGTATCAATTGTGTTGTCTCTGGGTCAAGGTGACCCAAATGTGTTTCTGGTATCAATTGTGTTGTCTCTGGGTCAAGGTGACCCAAATGTCTGAAAACAAATGTGTTTCTGGTATCAATTGTGTTGTCTCTGGGTCAAGGTGACCCAAATGTGTTTCTGGTATCAATTGTGTTGTCTCTGGGTCAAGGTGACCCAAATGTCTGAAAACAAATGTGTTTCTGGTATCAATTGTGTTGTCTCTGGGTCAAGGTGACCCAAATGTCTGAAAACAAATGTGTTTCTGGTATCAATTGTGTTGTCTCTGGGTCAAGGTGACCCAAATGTGTTTCTGGTATCAATTGTGTTGTCTCTGGGTCAAGGTGACCCAAATGTCTGAAAACAAATGTGTTTCTGGTATCAATTGTGTTGTCTCTGGGTCAAGGTGACCCAAATGTGTTTCTGGTATCAATTGTGTTGTCTCTGGGTCAAGGTGACCCAAATGTGTTTCTGGTATCAATTGTGTTGTCTCTGGGTCAAGGTGACCCAAATGTCTGAAAACAAATGTGTTTCTGGTATCAATTGTGTTGTCTCTGGGTCAAGGTGACCCAAATGTGTTTCTGGTATCAATTGTGTTGTCTCTGGGTCAAGGTGACCCAAATGTCTGAAAACAAATGTGTTTCTGGTATCAATTGTGTTGTCTCTGGGTCAAGGTGACCCAAATGTCTGAAAACAAATGTGTTTCTGGTATCAATTGTGTTGTCTCTGGGTCAAGGTGACCCAAATGTGTTTCTGGTATCAATTGTGTTGTCTCTGGGTCAAGGTGACCCAAATGTCTGAAAACAAATGTGTTTCTGGTATCAATTGTGTTGTCTCTGGGTCAAGGTGACCCAAATGTGTTTCTGGTATCAATTGTGTTGTCTCTGGGTCAAGGTGACCCAAATGTGTTTCTGGTATCAATTGTGTTGTCTCTGGGTCAAGGTGACCCAAATGTCTGAAAACAAATGTGTTTCTGTTATCAATTGTGTTGTCTCTGGGTCAAGGTGACCCGAAGGCCTGAAAACAAATGTGTTTGTGGTATCCCTTGTGTTGTCTTTGGTTTGAGGTGACCAGAAGGCACGAAAACAAATGTGTTTGTTCTATCCCTTGTGTTGTCTCAGGCTCAAGGTGACCCGAAGGCACGAGAAAGAAATTTGATTGTGGTAGAACTCATGTTGTCTCTGGGTCAAGGTGAACCAAAGGCCTGAAAACAAATGTTTTTTTGTGGTATCCCTTGTGTTACCTCTGGGTCAAGGTTACCCGAAGGCCCGAAAACAAATGTGTTTCTGTTATCACTTGGGTTGTCTCTGGGTCAAGGTGACCCAAATGTCTGAAAACAAACGTGTTTCTGGTATCAATTGTGTTGTCTTTGGGTCAAGGTGACCCAAAGGCCTGAAGACAAATGTGTTTGTGGTATCCCTTGTGTTGTCTCTGGGTCAAGGTGACCCGAAGGCCTGAGAACAAATGTGTTTGTGATATTCCTTGTGTTATCTCTTGGTCAATTTGACCCAAAGGCCCGAAAACAAATGTTTTTGTGGCATCCCTTGTGTTATCTCAGGTTCAAGGTGACCCGAAGGCCCGAGAACAAAATTGTTTGTGCTATCCCTTGTGTTATATCAGGCTCAAGGTGACCCAAATGCCCAAAAACCAATGTGTTTATGGTATCCCTTGTGTCGTCTTTGGGTCTAGGTGACCCGAATGCCCGAGAACAAACGTGTTTGTGGTATCCTTTGCGTTATATCAGGCTCAAGGTGACCCAAATGCCCGAAAACCAACGTTTTTGTGGTATTCCTTGTGTTGTCTCTGGGTCGAGGTGAACGACCTCCCTGGCTTCCATAAATACATATGCAGTGGTTGAGGTTGTCCACCTTGATTCCAAGACAACACAAGGGATATGTCCAACACATTTGTTTTCGGGCCTTCGGGTCACCTTGACCCAGAGATAACATTAGGGTTAGGATGGATTAAAACTCCGAGATTGATTGAGTTGGTCTAACAATATAAAGTCCAGGCAAGACATTTTAATTTGATAAAAATGGAAAGATATTCAACCTTCAAGTTTTTAAACAAAGGGTTTTAAATATGATAAAACATCCACAAACGAAGAAAATAAGATCGGGAGATAATTTACGTAAATTTACAAAAAATATGGCAACCGGTTGTGTTATTGAAAAAAAGATCAACCCAAATGCTTTAACAATTTAATTTGACTTGAACTCTTGATTTTGTTTGAGACAATGGACTCTTGATTGTGTTTGGAAATTTTGAACCCATGGTTGTGTTTGAGATATTGAACCCTGATTTCTTGATTGTGTTTCAGATTTTGGACTCTTGATTTTTTTTTTTTTTTTTTTATGGAATTCGAGAAAATAAGATCAGGAGATAATTTCCCTAAATTTAAAAAAGATATGACAACCGGTTGTGCTATATGTTAAAAAAGATGGACACAAATGCTCCGACAACTGAACTTGACTTGTATGTTGGTGTTTTTTCTCTGGGGAATTTTGATTTTAATAATATTATTATCTTTACTATTTTAATGTATTTGCAGCCCTGCTGTTGTGTTCCTGACAGTGCCGTGATATGGGTTATGATAAGAAAAGGAACAAATCAATGATTTTTTTTTCATTTTGATGCGACCTTGTTCAGGTCGACCCTTCCTCTCCCTGACACCTGAGAGCGTTCTTCTCTCCAGTTAATCAAAATAAAAAGTCTTGTTCCCTCCGAGCTGATAGAACCGACATGTTGACGATGTGTTATGTTCTGGGCCGGAGACTCAGACAAGAGATAAGACTTCTGGGAGTTAAGTTGCTGATAGGAACCACAGGCTGCTCTGCTAAATGTCTTTCAACTTGATTATCAAATGGACTTGTATGTCCTGTTACTGATTTACTTTGGTTTTACTTTGGTTATCACTTCCTGTTACTCTGTCAGTCTCCATAAATACAGACTTTTCTTTTCGGGAACAATTCTTCATGTCGCGACACCTGAGGGACATTCTGTGGAGATATTGGACTCTTGATTGTGTTTCAGATTCTGGACTCATGGTTTTGTTTCACATATTAGACCCATATTTCTTGATAGTGTTTGAGATTTCGGACTTTTGATTTTTTTTTATTGTATTTGAGATTTTGGACTCTTGATTGTATTTGAGATTTCGGACTCTTGATTTTTTTTTGATTTTTTTTTTATTGTATTTGAGATTTTGGACTCTTGATTGTGTTTGAGATTTTGGACTCTTGATTGTGTTTAAGATTTTGGACTCTTGATTGTGTTTAAGATATTGGACTCTTGATTGCATTTGAGATATTGGACTCTTGATTGTGTTTGAGATTTGGACTCTTGATTGTGGTTGAGATTTTGGACTCTCAATTGTATTTTAAATGTTGGACTCTTGATTTTGTTTCATTTATTGGACTCTTGATTGTATTTGAGATTTAAGACTCTTGACTGTGTTTGAGGTATTGGACTCTTGATAATGTTTAAAATTCTGGACTCTTGTTGTGTTTGACCCATTGGACCCTTGATTTTTTGATAGTGTTTGAGATTTTGGACTTTTTTTATTGTATTTGCGATTTTGGACTTGTTTTTATTGTATTTGGGATTTTAGACTCTTGATAGTGTTTGAGATTTTGGACTCTTGATTGTGTTTGAGACTTTGGACTCTTTGACTGTGTTTGAGATATTGTACTCTTGATAATGTTTAAAATGCTGGACTCTTGGTTATGTTTGACATATTGGACTCTTGATTTCTTGATAGTGTTTGAGATTTTGGACTTTTTTTTATTGTATTTGAGATTTTGGACTCTTGATTGTATTTGAGATATTGGAATCTTGATTGCATTTGAGATATTGGACTCTTGATTGTGTTTGAGATTTGGACTCTTGATTGTGGTTGAGATTTTGGACTCTCAATTGTATTTTAAATGTTGGACTCTTGATTTTGTTTCATTTATTGGACTCTTGATTGTATTTGAGATTTAAGACTCTTGACTGTGTTTGAGGTATTGGACTCTTGATAATGTTTAAAATTCTGGACTCTTGTTGTGTTTGACCCATTGGACCCTTGATTTTTTGATAGTGTTTGAGATTTTGGACTTTTTTTATTGTATTTGCGATTTTGGACTTGTTTTTATTGTATTTGGGATTTTAGACTCTTGATAGTGTTTGAGATTTTGGACTCTTGATTGTGTTTGAGACTTTGGACTCTTTGACTGTGTTTGAGATATTGTACTCTTGATAATGTTTAAAATGCTGGACTCTTGGTTATGTTTGACATATTGGACTCTTGATTTCTTGATAGTGTTTGAGATTTTGGACTTTTTTTTATTGTATTTGAGATTTTGGACTCTTGATTGTATTTGAGATATTGGAATCTTGATTGTGTTTGAGGTATTGGACTCTTGGTTGTGTTTGACATATTGGACCCTTGATTTCTTGATAGTGTTTGAGATATTGGACTCTTGATTGTATTTGAGAGTTTGGACTCTTTATTGTATTTGAGATTTTGGATTCTTGATTGTGTTTGAGATTCTGGACTCTTGATTGTATTTGAGATTTTGGATTCTTGATTGTATTTGAGATTCTGGACTCTTGGTTTTATTTGAGATTCTGGACTCTTGGTTGTGTTTAACATATTGGACCCTTGATTTCTTGATAGTGTTTGAGATTTTGGACTCTTGATTGTCTTTAAGATATTGGACTCTTGATTGTATTTGAGATTCTGGACTCTTGGTTGTGTTTAACATATTGGACCCTTGATTTCTTGATAGTGTTTGAGATATTGGACTCTTGATTGTATTTGAGAGTTTGGACTCTTTATTGTATTTGAGATTTTGGATTCTTGATTGTATTTGAGATTCTGGACTCTTGGTTGTGTTTAACATATTGGACCCTTGATTTCTTGATAGTGTTTGAGATATTGGACTCTTGATTGTATTTGAGAGTTTGGACTCTTTATTGTATTTGAGATTTTGGATTCTTGATTGTGTTTGAGATTCTGGACTCTTGATTGTATTTGAGATTTTGGATTCTTGATTGTATTTGAGATTCTGGACTCTTGGTTTAATATGAGATTCTGGACTCTTGGTTGTGTTTAACATATTGGACCCTTGATTTCTTGATAGTGTTTGAGATTTTGGACTCTTGATTGTCTTTAAGATATTGGACTCTTGATTGTATTTGAGAGTTTGGACTCTTTATTGTATTTGAGATTCTGGACTCTTGATTGTATTTGAGATTTTGGATTCTTGGTTTTATTTGAGATTCTGGACTCTTGATTTTATTTGAGATTCTGGACTCTTGGTTGTGTTTAACATATTGGACCCTTGATTTCTTGATAGTGTTTGAGATTTCTTTTTTTTTTTCAATTATTATTATTATATTTGAGATTTTTGACTCTTGGTTGTTTTTGAAATGTTGGACTCTATTGTATTGACTGTGTTTGAGATTCTGGACTCTTGGACTATTTGTGGTTACTTCTCCTGTGTTTGCTCGAGACTCACTCGCACTTTGGTTCAGGCATCTCTGACAACACTACTTATTGGGCAATGGACAATTGGGTTGATGCTTTTTTTGAGTGTGTGTGTGTATGTGTGCATGTGTGTGTCTGTGCGTGTGTGTGTGTGTGTGTGTGCGTGTCACGTCCCTTGATTGATCAGCAGCTAAACCAAGACGACAACCCCCCGCGGAACTCTTTCTGTCCGACATTAATTACCAGCAGCAGATCCGAGGCAGCATCTCGCGCCGTCATCCTCGGGACCCACGGGTGACGGTGCGAGAGCGACGGCATGAAGTCCAGCTAATGTGGCGTGTTTTTTGCCGGATTATGAAATCATCACAGCTCTCGCCAAACAGTTAATTTTCTGCCAATATGTCGGCGCAGCAGGCGAAACAACGCTCGTCTTCGAGCACATTAAGGACTGGAAACAAGATGATGATGATGATCAGTGAGACTCTTCAAACCACCTGGTGAAGACCTCTGAAGACCACCCCCCCCCCCACACACACACACACACATCTTCCCCTCTTTTTCGACTCCCTCTCTCCGGTGCTCCCTTTCTGTCTCGCTCTGACAGATTTATTAAGAGGCGAGGATCAGAACGAGTCCCCAGTTCCCTCCTCTCGTCATCCATAGCTTTCTACTCTTTTTCATGGACTGACAGCCTCACCTCCCTCCTTTCCCCTTCACTCTCGCGGCGTCCCAGGGCCCATGTCTACGTTCGCCAGCACTCAGAACAAAAAAAAAAAAGAATGTAGAAAGAGATGATGAGTGGGAGGAGAGGATGACTTTTTTTTTTTTCGCCATCCTTGTGGCTTTGAAAGATCCTCTGCATCTTTTCCGCTCATACACACATAAAAACATGTTTTTTTTTTCTTATGGTCTTTTGAGAAATAGTGCAGCGTCAGCAAACAAGAGGCAGACAGGCGGAGAATGTAGACGAATGTAAACACGCCGTCAATGGATCGCAGAGTCAAACGTCGTCTTCTATCTGTTTACCTAAGACGTGTTCGGTGCTGCGTTCAAAAAAAAATCTGTCCTGACGAATGTAGATTTTCCTTGATCATGGTTTCTTTAGCAGATCTTTGAAGACATAAATGAAACGTATGCGTAGAAGATTGTTTAATCCTTTTTTTTCTGTTTATTGTATATTGTGTTTTATATATATATCCTTGTTTTCAATTTTTTTTTTTATGTTTACAAATATTCATTGATTAAAATTGAAATTTGTTTGATTTCAGTTGAAAATGGTTTTATTATAGTTATTAATTGTTTGATTATAGTTGATAATTGTTATATTATAGTTGAAAATTGTTATATTATAGTTGAAAATTGTTTGATTATAGTTGAAAATTGTTTGATTATAGTTGAAAATTGTTATATTATAGTTATTAATTGTTTGATTATAGTTGAAAATTGTTTGATTATAGTTGAAAATTGTTTGATTATAGTTATTAATTGTTATATTATAGTTATTAATTGTTTGATTATAGTTGAAAATTGTTTGATTATAGTTGAAAATTGTTTGATTATAATTGAAAATGGTTTGATTATAGTTGAAAATTGTTTGATTATAATTGAAAATTGTTTGATTATAGTTGAAAATTGTTTGATTATAGTTGAAAATTCTTATATTATAGTTATTAATTGTTTGATTATAGTTGAAAATTGTTATATTATAGTTGAAAATTGTTATATTATAGTTATTAATTGTTTGATTATAGTTGAAAATTGTTTGATTATAGTTGAAAATTGTTATATTATAGTTATTAATTGTTTGATTATAGTTGAAAATTGTTTGATTATAGTTGAAAATTGTTATATTATAGTTATTAATTGTTTGATTATAATTGAAAATTGTTTGATTATAGTTGAAAATTGTTTGATTATAGTTGAAAATTGTTATATTATAGTTATTAATTGTTTGATTATAGTTGAAAATTGTTTGATTATAGATGAAAATTGTATGATTAGTTGAAAATATTCATTGCATTTGTTCATATTTGTGTTGCAAATAAAAGTCCAGCCACTAAATGTCAGCTGTCATTATGCCCTCTGCAGCTGCATGAACATTGAAATCCCAGCGATGACTGAGGACGAGAGGATACAGTGACTCCAGCAGCTTTTAAACCTCATGTTTGGACATATTTTGGTTTCAAAACAAATGAAAGCAGTTACGACTTCGTCAAGAGTCATGTGGTCTGTAAATTCTGCAACAACAGAGTCAAGTACTCGACAATACTACACATATATCCTTGTTACTACATTATCACTATGTATCGCCTATGTATCTGATTCTCATAGCACCAGGTTCTTGTCAATACAAACCCCTAGTTTATAAAAGGTTGTCTTCTAACAAGACTCTGACCTCTATTGTACTCAGAGTCTGTTCCCGCAAAACTTTTAAAAGTAAAACAATGTATGTCAAGGCTTCAAAACAAGATGGACGTCATAGCTTGAGTTGCTGAAAATAATCCCAACCCTTAGTTGACATGAGGGTGAGTGGAACATGAGTAAAGTTTGAATTTTTTTAACCATTTTAAAAAGACATGATGAAAAGCCTTTCTTAGAAAACTCTCAATAAAACTAACAAATATTGTATATTGATATTGAGTCATCGACAAAATGGAAAAGTCATATAGTTTATTTATGTTTAATCCACTGGAGTCTGAATCCGTTCAAACGTTGTTCTGATGATTCTTCCGCAAGTAAAGTCTCCCACTGATCCATAATTATCTCCAGTTTCCATCGTCCAACTCTGCGATAATGACAAGCGCCGAAGAATTATTTACGGCGACTTCGCGACGCGGAGCCGAAGCAAAAACTTCAACTTTTCAACCGAAATCTTGAAAGAACCGAGTTTCCGCCGAGAAGCCATTAAAAAAGATTTAGGGGTTGCCCGATGGAAGGGATAAAAGCAGTGTGTGGTTGGCTTAATAAGGCAAAGGACCTGCTTGAATACTTAGCATGTATTTATTAAACGACATGCTTCAGTTTCAAGCGACGATTCAACACAGGATGTTTGCTCGGCGTCTGCAGGGTTCGGTCGTTTCAGTCGTTTCTGGAAGAAAAGCTCGGGCTTATCTCATCGTATTGAGCGGCAAACTTGTGGGAAATCCCGACCAATGATGATGAAGAGGAACGAGGCAGGATTCCCATGGACAGTAAAATATGTCGGGGAAGACAAAAGGAAGACGAGTCAGACCGTCTCCATGAACCCACCTCGGCCTTTTCTCTCCCGATGGCAACGACGGATGGGATCGTCGAGGCACGTATCAGAACTCCGGCTAATGAATAGTTCTCTAATCCTCTCATTGAGATACTGAGAACAGACTCGCTGCTAATGCTGCTCTCACAGCAACGTGATCTTCCTTCCTGTCACACACACACACACAAAGAGTGAACACACACACACACACACACACAAAGAGTGAACGCACACACACCTGTGCACGAGGGAAGTCCAACGTGAAAACCAGAAGGTCCAACATTCTGCATGATTTTAAAATATATCTATTTCTTTATTTCAATCGATTCACAGTATATTTGTACTTTTTTTTTTTTACCATTTACCAATTTTATTCATGCATTTTCATCTACAATTTCAACTCTTATCCAACAATTTTGACCTGTAATCCAACTATTTTAACTGAAATCAAATATTATTTAACTATAATCAAACTATTGTTTAACTAAAGTTAAACAATTTTCAATTTTCAACTATAATCAAACTCATTTTAACTGGAATCCAAATAGTGTAACTGAAATCAAAGGATTTTAAACTGAGAAATCACAACAAATCAAACAATTTTCAACTATAATCAAACAGTTTTTAACTGAAATCAAACAATTTTCAACTTTAATCAAACAATTTTCAACTATAATCAAACAATTTTCAATTATAATCAAACAATTTTCAACTTCAATCAAACAATTTTCAACTATAATCAAACAATTTTCAACTATAATCAAACAATTTTCAATTATAATCAAACAATTTTCAACTTCAATCAAACAATTTTCAACTGTAATTAAACAATTTTCAACTATAATCAAACAATATTCAACCAAATCAAACAATTTTCAACTATAATCAAACAATTTTCAACTTTAATCAAACAATTTTCAACCAAATCAAACAATTTTCAATTATAATCAAACAATTTTCAATTATAATCAAACAATTTTCAACTATAATCAAACAATTTTCAACTATAATCAAACAATTTTCAATTATAATCAAACAATTTTCAATTATAATCAAACAATTTTCAACTATAATCAAACAATTTTCAACTATAATCAAACAATTTTCAACTATAATCAAACAATTTTCAATTATAATCAAACAATTTTCAACTATAATCAAACAATTTTCAACCAAATCAAACAATTTTCAACTATAATCAAACAATTTTCAACTAAAATAAAACAATATTAAACTGAAATCAAACCATTTCTCAACTGAAACCATACAATTTAAAAAAATAATCAAACCATTTTCAACTAAAGTGAAAAAAAATTCAATTTTCAACTATAATCAAACAATTGATAAACTATTTTCAAACCATTTTCAACTGAAATCAAACAATTTTTAACCAAAATCAAACCATGTTCAAATATAATCAAACAATTAAAACAATCTAATGGAAATCAAACCATTTTTAATGATAATCAAACAATATTTAATCATCATCAAACACTTTTAAGATGAAATCAAACAATAATAAATCAAAGCAATGAACCAGAAGCACCTGCAACAACATTCACATGCTAATGTATCTTTTTTTTTGTTCACCTCACAGGTGTCATGACCTTTTGTTGTGGGTCCATAATAAACACACACACACTGTACAACACAAAAGCAATATTGTGTCTTTGTTCTGGTCCGTAATCCAACCTAATTATTCCTGAGGAGAGTGGATTTCAAAGAGCGCTGCGACGAGAGGCCTCTCGTGGAACATGTTTGTGTTACTTCGCGGCGTGTTTATGGGCTGGCAGGACGAGCAGCGACGTCCACTCATTACGCCGGGATTGATGGAGAGCAACACTATCCAGCTCGTCTCTCCTCAACCAGCAAATCATTCATGAACTTCTGTTTTGACGTGTCCGCATGTCTGTATTTCATTTCCCCCTCTTTTCTCTTCCTTTTTACTTATCCTCGGCGCACATTCTGCCAAGTTGAAATAAACACATTCATCTCACCTTTCACTTTCGTTCCAGTCTTTATTGCGGCCGCTCTTTCATCCTGCACTCAGGCCAGATATCAAACAAACACGGAGAAGAAAGCGGCCATGCGAGGCCGGCGCCGCTCGTCCACTCATATTTCCCAGCACCTGTCCGCCAGTGATCGGCTCAAGAGGACTTGGACTTGTCACTTTTTCGGGACACATGAAAGTCACCTGTTTTGTTTTTTTTCTTTAATACCACCAGAGCACCGGCTCCAAATTGCAACCGAGGGGGAAGTGACGGAGAAAATGTCGGTGGAGATCCAGGCCAGCGTCTCACGTAAAAACCCCTGAAGACGCCACAGCTGGAACACAGAGACGGAGGGAGGACGGATGGAAGACATGAGGCTTGAGAGGCCGATCAGATTAGAGGACGACAGGAAGGATTAGCAGCACATGAGGAGAAGTCAAACAAGAGATTTTCTTGTTATTTTCATGTGTAATTCAAACAATTTCCAACTATAATCAAACGATTTTCAACTATAATCAAACATTTTTCAACTATAATCAAACAATTTCCAACTATAATCAAACGATTTTCAACTATAATCAAACTATTTTAAACTATAATCTAACATATTTCAACTATAATCAAACAATTTTCAACTATAATCAAACAATTTTCAACTATAATCAAACATTTTCAACTATAATCAAACATTTTTCAACTATAATCAAACAATTTTCAACTATAATCAAACATTTTTCAACTATAATCAAACATTTTTCAACTATAATCAAACAATTTTCAACTATAATAAAACATTTTTCAACTATAATCAAACAATTTTCAACTGTAATTGAACATATTTCAACTATAATCAAACGATTATCAACTGTAATCAAACCATTTTCAACTTTAATCAAACAATTTTCAACTATAATCAAACATTTTTCAACTGTAATCAAACGATTTTCAACTATAATCAAACTATTTTAAACTATAATCTAACATATTTCAACTATAATCAAACATTTTTCAACTATAATCAAACAATTTTCAACTATAATCAAACAATTTTCAACTATAATCAAACATTTTCAACTATAATCAAACATTTTTCAACTATAATCAAACAATTTTCAACTATAATAAAACATTTTTCAACTATAATCAAACATTTTTCAACTATAATCAAACATTTTTCAACTATAATCAAACAATTTTCAACTATAATAAAGCATTTTTCAACTATAATCAAACAATTTTCAACTGTAATTGAACATATTTCAACTATAATCAAACGATTATCAACTGTAATCAAACCATTTTCAACTTTAATCAAACAATTTTCAACTATAATCAAACGATTATCAACTGTAATCAAACCATTTTCAACTGTAATCAAACAATTTTCAACTGTAATCCAACCATTTTCTACTATAATCGAACATATTTCAACTAAAATCAAATGATTATCAACTATCGTCAAACATTTTCAACTGTCATCGAACAATTTTCAACTATAATCCAATAATTTTCGACTTTAATCAAACAATTTTCAACTTTAATAAAAAATGTCACTTAAGTCCAACAATTTTCAACGATAATCAAACAATTTTCAACTATAAAGCAACAATTTTAGACTAAAATCAAACAATATTAAATTAAAATCAAACAATTTTCAACTATAATCAAACAATTTTCGACTATAACTAAACAATTTTAAACTTTAATTAAACAATTTTAAACTTTAATCAAACAATTTTCAACTATAATCAAACAATTTTTAACTGAAATGAAACAACTTTCTACTTTTATCTTCTTTTAAATTCAAACATAATTAAAAATAATTCTACTCTTATTCAAAAAAATATAAACTAAAATCAAACCATTTCACGAGAAGAACTAAAACAAGTGATTATTGCAACAAAAAATGGAGACACAGTTCTTCTGCTGACCTCGGTGTTTACGTTGGCGTCGAACCTGCACATTATCATCCAATATTTATTTAAATCCATATTTCTAGATTTGTCCCGTTCAGAAGAGCCGTGTTTGTGTTGGCCCGGCTCCGACTGGGACCATCTGTTTGTCCTCAGGCTCGTCTCAAGTACCGGACAGAGTCCAGAGCAACGCACTCTTTAAAAAAAAACAAAAAAAAACAGGGTCCAGGAATATTCCTGTCATCCATAATTCATGGGGGGCCGAGGAGCCACCAGGCCGGAGCGAGAGCTGTAAAGCTGCGCAGGGTTTAGCTCCACAGCTGGAGGCGGGTGATGACAAAACACTCTGAGATTTCTTCTTCTTGGAAACCAAAGGCAAGAGTAAAAAAAAAAGCGGGGTTCATCTTTGGCAGGACGACGAGAACCCCCCGAGAAAAAGGATCTTCTCGAGTGACCCCGAGTCAAAAGTATTGAGAAAAGTGTTTTGAAATAGAACAAATATTTAAACCGAGGACGAGATCTGGACAAACACAACTACTTTAAACTACTTTGTACAGACAATAGGAAACCAAATTATCTGGTGTATTTAATACTACTTTTTTCATTATAATTTGTGTAAAAAATCTTAAAAAAAGTTGTTTTTTTTGGGTAAATTGATTTAAAATGTGTTAATTTTTTTACTAATTCAAGCAGGAAGTAAAGATTTGTCCGTCTCTTCCTGCCAACTGCAGTAATATTATTTAATAATACATATAGTTATAGTTTTTTTTAATATCTACCCTTGTATATTGTACTATTTTTTTTTATTAAATATTTTTTATTTTATTACTGTTTTGGGGATTACATTGATTTTAATTATTATGACGATAAAGATCATTCATTTATTTTCTACTGCTTTATCCAGGGGTTCGGGGGGGAGACAGGAGTCTATCCCAGTATCATAGGGCGAGAGGCAGGGGACACCCTGGACAGGACGCCAGTCTGTCGCAGGGCACACAAAGACAGACAACCATTCACACACACACTCATACCTACGGACAATTTCCCAAAGTTCCCCACCAACATCTGTATGTTTCTGGACTGTGGGAGGAAACCGGAGATCCCGGAGTAAAACCCACGCAACACGGGGAGAACATACTAACTCACCACAGAAAGGTTGTCTCGGCCTGGAATGGAACCAGCAACCTTCTTGCTGTGAGGCGACTACTCATTTGTAATGAATGATTGTGTATTAATGAATGAATCTCAAGCAGATTTACTAAAACATAGTCATTAATTAAAAGTACATAACCCATAATATTGTTCAGATATTGCTGTCACAGACGGCTAGAGGCAATCCCAGCTCCTCAGGGCAAGAGGTGGACGAGACCCAGGGACAGCCTGTCCCAGAGACAAATAAACATTGTGCGCTAATGTCTGTTTTGGAAACATTTGATTTCTGGAGACAAAATACAGTGCGTATGCGTAATTCCCTGCTATGGCTGCGGTGATTGTTGAGAGAATAAGATGCTCTTATAGTGCAACGAATGTGTGGATTCAAATGAGTCTTAAACCTTGTGTTACCCCAGGGTCAAGGTGACCCGACAGCCTCAAAACAAATGTGTTTGAAATATCCCTTGTTTTGTGTTCGGGTCAGTTTGACCCTGAAATAGATTCTAAAACGTTTCAGGCTATATAAAGCCATCATAAATGGAACACAGATAATCATGATTGACTAGTACAGGCAAAGTCACTGTTACGACTTTAAAAACAACATTTCTGAGAGACGCAGACGATTGAAAATCTAAAATGGTGACTAACAAAGATCATCAAATCAGGGTCTGTCTGACAAGAGGTTTAACTCACAGAGATCTTTAATGTAAACTCTCATGTTTTTGAACGTATTACTTTACAAAGTCCGTCTGAAATCCCGGCAAACGAGCAGTTACGAGAGCGGAGTCCTTTATGACGTAATAACGGGCTTCACTCCACCTCCAGCCAGCTTTGTTTATACAACGAGCCCCTTGGAGGTGGAAACTTCCGGGGATTATGACAAACCTCGACGTTTGACCAATCACGGCAGAGTGGGCGTGGTTATGGTCAACAAGTGGGCGGGGCTTAAGATGGTATGTCCCTGAAATGTCATGATTGTTTTCATGTTTCGTCTGGCGTCGTTAGCGTGTAATAAAATGATCCTGATCGTCGTAGGTAGAAAAACCCTCTCTGGAGGCACGCGATGCTAATGTTGCTGCTCCTGTAATCACAGCGTCAGACGCTCGCGGGTCACACGCGCTAACAAGGCGATCAATAGCAATCACGAGCGGACGATCGATACACGACTCGCTCTTTGGTTACAGGCGACGACCGAGTTTTTTTTCTTCCCCAGCCATCGATCCGACACTTCGTCGTCGTCTGCTGTGATTTCCCGGCGTCGTCGTCGGCGAGCTGCGAAGCATCAGCGGCGGAGACAACAGACGCCGTCGGAGACGAGGGACGACGGTTTTCAAAGACCGTCTTCCTCGCCTCAAAGTGCTACAGCAACGCTGGGAGTTTTTTTTTTTTCAAAAGAAACTCTTGCTTCGCTTTTAAAATGTTGTGACGTCGCCACTGACCCAATTCTTGCAAGGAACCCGCAAGCCTCTCGCTGTATCTGCATATTTAACAGGAGGGCGAGGGTGGGGGGGGGAAGGAACTCGATAACCCTTCTCCTCTCACCAGCCGAGCTCAGGGTCGAGCAGGAACCTCTCAGTGATGGTGTTTTATTAAGAAGAATCGTGTTTGCGGAGTAAAAAGAGACGCGTTACGACAACCATACATTTGACAGGAATTGAGGGAGAACCACTGAACTCAAGGATCACTCGACCTGTTCAATAAACATATTTATTTAAAAATAAAATCATCATAAACATACATTTAATACATGAAACAGACGGTTGATTTACCTTTTTTTTTATATATTTATTTATTTCCATAGTGGATCAGTTTACAGTACATTTGTTAGTTTTCTACAATCCTGCCCTTGATAAATAGATTGAATTATACACTATTTTTGTTTTTAAATATGTTACTGGTGCTCTTGTATAATTGTGTACTGGTAAAAATGAACTGACATTCAACCATTTTTCACTGAAATTTAGTATTTTCAAAGTATAATCAAACAATTTTGTGTTATTAACTGTCAAAAATCAATGAAAATCAAATGATTTTTAATAATAAAACATTTTTTAACTGAAAATAAAACAATATTCGCTTAAAAAATCCACAATTATCAGAATATTTAAGACTGTAATAAAACAATTTAAACTAAAAATCAAACAATTATGAAACAATTTTCCACTGTTTCAAACAATCTTTACTAAAAATCTAACAATTTTAACTAAAGATCAAAAAAAATTAACAAAAAATCAAACAATTATCCAATACATTTTTTACTGTATTGAACCATTTTAACAACAAAAAAAATCAAATAACTATCAAACAATTTTTCACTGAATCCAACAATTTTAGATAAAAACCAAACGATGATTAAACAATGTTTAAATTTTCAAGCAACACGTAAAAAAAATCAATGAAAATTAAATAATCTTTAATAATAAAACATTTTTTAACTGAAATTAAAACAATATTCGCTTAAAAAATCCACAATTATCAGAATATTTGAGACTGTAATAAAACAATTTTAACTAACAATCAAACAATTATGAAACAATTTTCCACTGTTTCAAACAATCTGTACTAAAAATCTAACAATTTTAACTAAAGAAGAAAATTTTCATCAACACATAAAAAAAATCAATAAAAATCTTTTTTTTTTTTTTACTACAATCAAACTATTTTCAACTGAAATCAAGCGATTTCAAAGTGTAATAAAACCATTTTCAACTGTAATTAAACAATGTTACGAGTTATTGAGATCTTCTCACTTTCAACAGCTCTGTTCTCTGAGTATCACTTGATGTTCAGATGCATCCAGAGATTTTTCTACGAGAAAATAAAGTGTATTAACCCCACACTGCAGAGAAAGATGACGTTCTTCATGTGGATTCAACTCTTTAGAAAAAAAAAAAATGAAATGACAAACTCTGAAGTCGTCAGCCATTTTGAAAAAAACTAAAAAACAGCTTCTTATGATGTCCAGATGTATTTCTTTTTCAAATACAACCCAGACTTTCACCTTATTCTGACAGTTTCTGGCAATTCAAACTGACGCGCTCGACCCACCACACGCTGAAAACCTAAACGTCTAATGACACACATTTGTGTTGTCATCGTTGTGTTGACTCAACAAGCCGGCAAGTTAAGAAAAAAGGAAAAAAAAGAAGAGATTCCTTCAGTGGCCAAACAAACGTGTCCGTCTTCAGCAGACCATGAATGCCCCTTTATCACATCATGTTTCCCAGTCCATCATTTTCCCCTCGCAGTCTGTCTGGACGTGATCCACACACCTCCGGGGGGAACACAACATCAGGCCCGGAGACATATTGAGCAAATTAAAGCTGCTGAGGATGAAATGTTGCCGCTAAGATGCTATCAGCCCTTCAGACTCTCCTTCGGAATCACCTCAGATCTCGCAAGGACCTTGTTTCTGGTTCCACGCGCCGTATATCAACAGTGACTGCAGCTTTAATTGGGTGTTTAAAAACGTCTACCGGAGACTCACATTAACATACGTTTGATTCGACCTGAAACAACTCCAGAAAATAGTTTTTCCTCATTTTTTTTTCTTCCCTACGTTTACCAAGGTCAGGGGTGTAATGCCGCTTTTAAGTTTGAAAAAAAAAAAGATGATGCCCCCGGAGAGTTTAGTGAAAAATCAATTCGCTAAGAGCTTCTTTGAGAGCTTTATTTTCCGTGAGGTACATGCAGACGCCGTCGTTTCGCTCTTGTTGGAATAACAGCCACGAATGAGCTCAGATGCTAACGGACGGAACAAAGTGGGGAAATGTCTTCCTGTGTCTCTTTCTTTTGACTTTACAGTGTTTTTACTGCATCACACTCTGTGGAGTCAAACCATTTTTAATTATAATCAAACAATTTTCAATTATATTCAAACAATTTTTAATTATAATCAATCAGTTTACAACTATAATCAAACAATTTTCAACTGAAATCAAACAATTTTCAACTTTAATCATACAATTTTCAACTGAAATCAAACAATTTTCAACTTTAATCAAACAATTTGCAACTGAAATCAAACAATTTTCAACTATAATCAAACAATTTTCAACTGAAATCATACAATTTTCAACTGAAATCAAACAATTTTCAACTATAATCAAACAATTTTCAACTGAAATCATACAATTTTCAACTATAATCAAACAATTTTCAACTCTTACGAGACCATTTTTCAACAATAATCAAACAATTTTCAACTGTAATAAAACAATTTTCAACTATAATCAAACAATTTTCAACTATAATCAAACAATTTTTAACTGAAATCAAACAATTTCCAACTGTAATCAAACAATTTTCAACTATAATCAAACAATTTTCAACTATAATCAAACAATTTTCAACTATAATCAAACAATTTTCAACTTTAATCAAACAATTTTCAACTTCAATCAAACAATTTTCAACTATAATCAAACAATGTTCAACTATAATCAAACAATTTTCAACTTTAATCAAACAATTTTCAACTGAAATCATACAATTTTCAACTATAATCAAACAATTTTCAACTGAAATCATACAATTTTCAACTTTAATCAAACAATTTTCAACTATAATCAAACTAACTGAACAAGATAAGATAAGTGTTTAATTCCACTCCTAAGTCTTAAACGAATGATGCCCTGAGAGAGTTTAAGTAAAAATCAATTCACTTAGTATCTTCAAGAGCTTCATCTTCCGCGAGATTCACACGGACGCCGTCGTTTCTCTTGTTGAAATAACGCCTTTTTCTTTTCACCTCCAACACCTTCTCTTTACTTTACAGCGAGCGCTTCTACTGCCGACTGCGGCCACAACTGTTGTGCTGCGTGAGTCAAGGATTCTGTTCTTCACGGCGTCTTTTCAAACCATCTTCTCACTTTTCAAAAATGTAGGTTACACATGGTGGCTAAGTGGGTGTAACAAAGAATGTTAATCAAGTGAACGCGTTGGTGTCTCCGAGGGCGAGTGTGTGTGTGTGTGTTTTCTGCTTCCATATGCAGGGAGGCTCGGCGGGGGGGCATATCAGGACATCTAACGCCAACAGCTGGAGGAGACCAACTGCGAGGGAGATAAAACGACAAAACCGTCTTTTTTTGCTGCGTGTTTTTCAACTGTAATCATACAATTTTCAACTGAAATCAAACAATTTTCAACTTTAATCATACAATTTTCAACTGAAATCAAACAATTTTCAACTTTAATCAAACAATTTTCAACTGAAATCAAACAATTTTCAACTATAATCAAACAATTTTCAACTGAAATCATACAATTTTCAACTGAAATCAAACAATTTTCAACTATAATCAAACAATTTTCAACTGAAATCATACAATTTTCAACTGAAATCAAACAATTTTCAACTATAATCAAACAATTTTCAACTGAAATCATACAATTTTCAACTATAATCAAACAATTTTCAACTCTTACGAGACCATTTTTCAACAATAATCAAACAATTTTCAACTGTAATAAAACAATTTTCAACTATAATCAAACAATTTTCAACTGAAATCATACAATTTTCAACTATAATCAAACAATTTTCAACTCTTACGAGACCATTTTTCAACAATAATCAAACAATTTTCAACTGTAATAAAACAATTTTCAACTATAATCAAACAATTTTCAACTGAAATCAAACAATTTTCAACTATAATCAAACAATTTTCAACTGAAATCATACAATTTTCAACTGAAATCAAACAATTTTCAACTATAATCATACAATTTTCAACTGAAATCATACAATTTTCAACTGTAATAAAACAATTTTCAACTATAATCAAACAATTTTCAACTGAAATCATACAATTTTCAACTATAATCAAACAATTTTCAACTCTTACGAGACCATTTTTCAACAATAATCAAACAATTTTCAACTGTAATAAAACAATTTTCAACTATAATCAAACAATTTTCAACTGAAATCAAACAATTTTCAACTATAATCAAACAATTTTCTACTGAAATCATACAATTTTCAACTGAAATCAAACAATTTTCAACTATAATCAAACAATTTTCAACTGAAATCATACAATTTTCAACTGAAATCAAACAATTTTCAACTATAATCAAACAATTTTCAACTGAAATCATACAATTTTCAACTATAATCAAACAATTTTCAACTCTTACGAGACCATTTTTCAACAATAATCAAACAATTTTCAACTGTAATAAAACAATTTTCAACTATAATCAAACAATTTTCAACTATAATCAAACAATTTTTAACTGAAATCAAACGAGTGTGTGTGTGTGTGTTTTCTGCTTCCATATGCAGGGAGGCTCGGCGGGGGGGCATATCAGGACATCTAACGCCAACAGCTGGAGGAGACCAACTGCGAGGGAGATAAAACGACAAAACCGTCTTTTTTTGCTGCGTGTTTTTCCTGCCGCCATCCAGCGTCTGGTGAACCAGGACCAGGCACTTCAATCGCCGCCGACCACAGCCAGTGTGTGGGAGGTTGTGATGAGAGTAGCGTTCACCAGCAACAAGAAAAAAAAACAGGAGACGAGCCTGGAAGCGATTAGGAAACACATTTGTTGTGAGGAGATTTAGTGTTTGTTTATGATGTGAAGCAGACGCTTGTTTGGTGCAGGGGGGGGGGGGGGGCTGTCATATATGATCCTAAACTTTAGGTAATGAGTAAATAAACAACATTTTTTCAATCATATCGAGATACTCTTGAGGATAAACATCCACAGCTGCTGGACGGATGATGATAAGAGATGCTAAACATCCCTTTTGTGGTTGACACTTGGATTCATGCTTTTCCTGGAAAAACAAACATAAAAACATACATAAACTGGAGACATTTTCTTTAAGTTTTGCAAACTTAAAGACGTACAAACCCTTTAGATCAACTATTCAATTATATTTATTCAAGTGTAAACCCATTACTTAACAAAGATGAATACTTGTTTTTTAGTTTACAATTTACGGCTCCAGGTAGAGAAATATATCATTTTTATGTTTTAGAAAAAATATACTTCATCATCTAAAGGGATAATTCACCCAAAATTCAAATTTCACTCATTTTCTACTCATGTCGACTAAGGGTTGGGATTATGTTCAGAGTAATCTATTCTTTTTTTAGAGTTATAGACAAAAATGTTTGTTCATTTTAATGTAGCGACTGGAGCTCAGTTGTCTTCGTATTCGACCAAAAAGACACTTAAAAACATCCAAATCCCTCCATACTGCTCGTCTGTAACGACCCTCTTGTGTTGAAGCCTCGACAAGAGGAATTTTTCCTGATAAAGCTTAAATAAGTCTAAACTTTTGTAACAAAAGAGTTAAAATTATAAAGAATAAAGTTACAGACGAGCAGAATTGAGGGATTTTAAGTGTCTTTTTAGACAAGGACGAACAGAACTGAGCTCCAGTCGCTACATTAAAATGAACAAATATTTTTGTCTATAACTCTAAAAGAGAACAGATTACTCTGAAAATAATCCCAACCCTTAGTGGAACATGAGTGTAAGTAGTACATTTTGGGTGAAAGAACATTTAAAGTTGATAAAGTGATGAACTGTCCGTCTCACAGCATGTTTGTGTGTCCATGGTGACAGTTGTGTTGATGTTTTTCAATTCTTAAAATGTTATAATGAGAAATGATTGGCCGACATATTTTACTTGATGCCATGTTTTTAACCGTAGCCGCATTCTACAAAAAAAGTACTAAAGTATTATGGATAAAATAAAAATGTGTTTTCAATCATAATAGGTTTTGTGTTGTGACTCTTTTTTAACCGTTGTGTTGCCAACTCTGAGTAAATTAAACACAATACTTGTGCCTGCCTCAGTGAATAAGAATTCTACTGTTTAGTTTTTTTCTTGCAAATGCGAAATTATATTAAATATTAGGTTTAATTTGTACTTTGTCCTCCAAATAAAACAATATCTAATAAAACAACAGATCAACCTGATGCAACCCAGACTGCGAATTAAACAATTGAATTGTTAGCATTAGCATTGCTAGCATTAGTAGTGTTTTCTAGACTTTTTTTTCACTCGAACAATTCTGTTTTTAAACACATTATTTAGGTTTGTATTTGCTCTCGAGATTATTAAAAGAACATCTAAACTAGATTTTGTTTAATCCGTCCTTTTGCTCATTTCGGCTGTAACTAACAAATGCATAATAACGTCCAAATTAAATGTAAATATTTAATGTTTTAAATGTATATAAGTTTCAACTCTTGCTGCAATGATACATATTGTGACCAAAGACCTCCAAAGTTGTCTAGTCTTCTACAGGAACTCACTTTTATAAGCTTTTTTTTCTCAACTATAATCACCGACTCTGATAAAAAACTTGTAAAATCTTGTAAAACACTCTGGAGTTGATCCCCCCCTTGTTACCATTGACCACCACACGCTGTACGAGCAGATTTATACGAACGCCGTACACAAAACAGACTCACTTTTACTTCAAATCGATGGAATTTGATCTGTTTTGCATCACATGGAGATTGAATTACGACATGGGAACAGGTTTGACGGACTCGGGCAGAGTTGAAATCCTTCCTTGAGCAACACTGAAGAAAAGACAACATCTCATACTGAGTCAGATGTTGACTTCTTATATTTATTTGTAATAATCCTGCCGGTGTTTTCAGATCCTATTGATCTCCTCCTGAATAAGAAAACAAAGTTAATAACATGTTCAAAGGGGTGGTTGGAAAAAAAATGTGGCTGCCAAAAGTTTTTTTCCCACATATGCAAGGAATAAATATGAATAAAACATATTTGTGTTTTGCAAAAAAATGCCTGTTCGAAATCCTAATTTAGTTAATTCCAGCAAAGAATCTGGCTAAAGAATTTGAACCGAAAACTTAGATCATTATTATTTTGTTTAACCAAAGCTAAAATATGTTTATAATTTTGTGCGGCCGTAAAGTTTCATGGGTTTAATTACACTTTAAAGCTCTTTTTATGCACTTATATGGCTTCTTACTGCCTCTGAAATTGTTAAAATATTGTTAAGATACTGATATTTTTAAGTATTCTCCGGGTACTCCAGTTTGTCTGTCTTTAACTAAAAAAAATAAAGTAAAATAAAAAATAAAGTTAGAATAATCCTAGGGAACAAAAATGTCATTTAATAGTGTATTTGATGTATCGTCTCAAAAAATAAAATACAATAAAAAAAATTGAGTCCATTTGTTAATTTGTTTTGCATCTCTAAACTTTGAGTCAGCGTCCAATCACGCGGAGGAACAACATGTGGCTCAGTGTTGCGCCATTTTTGCCATTCAGTGCAACACACCCGTGTCTCTTCGAACGCTCGCACCAGACACGCAGATACAATCTCAGATCGAAATCTCAGCTTCGACGTAACACTGCCGCCTCGCAACTCGGAGCTGCCGCTTCACTATTTCCGTACACATTCTGCACCTTCAGTAAACATCGGTAACTGGAGACACTTGCTCGGCTTCAGGAAGAAAAAAAAAACCCAGGCAGACGACGACGACCGAGGGGCCTGCAAAGAGCATCTCGCCGACTCAAACTCGGGCTAAATAAAAACATCAAAGCGTCTGGAGAAAGGGGGCCACTCGCACTCGGGGTAATTAGTGCCGGGGGAGTGAGGAAGAGAAAATGGAGAGCAGCGAAGACGAAGTGAACGTGAGGGAAAGAAGGAGGATCCGACAATGGATGAGTGAGGAGGGAGCACTTCATTGGTACAGATGGGGGTCGAGGCGGGAAGTGTCGGGAGTTTTACGTCTAGTTGTGACATTTGGACATTTAGTATAAGTCACTCGAATTAAATTAAAGTATCTCTAAAACATTAGCCAGAATCATTTGATTTATATCATGAATATATATTGTTATTGTTTAGTATTGTGTAGGATTAATGCAAGTTCTAATATCCTATTATATTATATTATATATATATATATATATATATATATATATATATATATATTATATTATATATGAGAGTATCTGGATGTTCTGTTCTATGTTAGTCTTTGTATCCTTTGTCTTTGTTGTTTTTCTTTGACCTATGTTCTTTATCTTTATCTTTAGACTTAGATTGTGTCATCTTGTTCTTCCTCTTTATGTTCTTCTTCTTGTTTTATTTTTTATGTATTATTTTTTATGGAGAAATTGCTGGCTATTGGTAAAAACAATTTCATCAATAAAGTTTTACCTTACCTTACCTTAAATCAGGGGTCGAAAACTCACTCAGACAAGGGGCCAAAACAGTATGTCGTGGGCCAAACAAAGAGTTTTTTACAGTATATATGACAAAATGTCTCAACGTTGGTCCACTCCATCAAATTTAGTAACTGTAGTTGGATGTATAATTGTTCATCCGTTAGTTAGCTTAGCTTAAACACTGGAACCTTCATTAAATAATGTCAACTTGAACAGGAATCCATTTTGATAATGGGCTAACCATCTAGGGGGGGCCACATAAAATGCCTTGGCTGGTAAGGCCTTTGCTGCGTCTCAAATCGCACACTTCTTTAAGGGCACAGCTTTACAGTTCACTGTAAGAGAGTACTTGCGCAGTGCGCATATTTTGACAGGTGTCTCAAGTCAAAAACTGCTGCTACACACTTACCTTAAATGACTCGACAGCTTCTTCTTCTACTACTTTTTAACCCAGATTGCAACCGAATGTTGGAACTCTATCACACTTTACAGAACTTCACCAATTGACAGAACGACAGAACGTCACCAATTGAAACAAGTTAATACTTTTTGTTTCATTTCATTATTACTGTTGTTGTGTTGTTTTGTGGTAAAATGAGTGTTTTCTCGAGACATTTACGTCAGTATCTGCTTCCGTTAAGCGTCATCTACGTCACTAAGATGGCGACCGTTAAGGGTGGAAAGTGTAATCAATGTAGTGCTCATTGCGCACTTTAAATATAAAAATATAAAGTGTAAGTGCACGATTTGGGACACACCCCTTAAGTTTGTCCTAAAGGAAAGTAAACGTATCATCTGACTTCATGCACATATGGATGTGTCGTCAATGTTGAAATGTTTTTAAGAGTTTTTTTTAATTAGGTCTTCTTTTATATCGTCCAAAGTGTTGTTGGAATTGATGCCTTTTTTTTTTTAGCATTTGAAATACCTTCAATTCGTATGTGGATGCAGGTGGTAGTAGCGTGCACAACACACTGCAGTCAACAACAAGAACAGTTCCCTCTGCAGGATCTAAGATCCCAAATCACAAGAAAGAGCTGATAATGAATCATGATATAGGTTTCATTTTGAAATTGCCACTAGATGTGACTCTCTGCTTTATAATCTACTAATTGTAGGAAACCCGGTGTGAATTTCAAATGTAGGTTTCTAGTGAAGATACTGTATCATGTTTACACAGTGTATTAATTACACAGCTGTTTCATGAGGCCTATTGTTACCAAATTCTAATTTAAAATACCAATAAAAATGTGATTATCCATCACCAGTCTTGGCTTCCTATCAGTGGCAGTGGTTAGAAACCATACAAGTCAGTGATACAGTATACAGTATACAGACAGTAATCCAGATTTAAATCCATTTACAGCAAATCTTTATAATATTATGAAAAATAATTCCCAATGGGTTGAGCTATCGTGTTTAAAAATGCCCCAAAAAACAACCTCCTTGGCAGAGGAAATAACAGAAGCGCTCACGCACGTTGTCGTCGCCCTGATTGATAGTGCAAACATTTCTATTTATAGCAACACGACACAAGTTTTCTCCTCCATCATCACCTGCAGGAAGAGTGAGATTCCCCAAACGCTCTTGTCAACATCATTAGTCGCCGTGTCACTTAAAGTGTGCGACGTTTCTCGACACTATCTCCCGACATCTCGGGCAGGAAGAGATGGTTCAGCATTTTGAAAAAGAAAAAGAGAGTTTACTTAAAAAAAAAAACCCCTGCTTCTCAATGTATCATCATAGTGTTGGAGAAGAACAGCAACAAGGAGGAAGAGTGCCCTCTATTGGCCACATTGTGCTCTTCAAGTTCAACTTATAGCATGAGTGTTTAGTTACTGTTTAGTCTGGGAGCTGTGACACACAAATCTGACACACACCTCCTCTCCGAGGAAGGGTCTGCTTCCAGGTTGGGAAGCACAAGGAGAATATTGTTTGTCACATGAGTGCCTGTTTTGTATGTTTTTCGGCGAGCGTGTAAGCTGTTCTTGCAGTCGGCTCTTTTTCCTGCAGATCACCGGATCCCCGCTGAGC
The DNA here is from genome assembly GCF_982586985.1 of Callionymus lyra. Taxonomy (NCBI): domain Eukaryota; kingdom Metazoa; phylum Chordata; class Actinopteri; order Syngnathiformes; family Callionymidae; genus Callionymus; species Callionymus lyra. The sequence goes on from NC_141824.1 coordinate 10,524,773, forward strand.
CGCAGCTGCCCCACTGGCATGTGCTGGTTGAGACCCCCCCCCCACTCGCCCCCCAAAAGCCTCTTCAACTCAAATCTCTTATCCTCAACCCCCCACCACATACATGTGCACACATGAGCCCATCTGCAACCACTCCTCAGTCAAAGTGGTGTTTGGTTGGAGAAGCGAACGAGAGAGTGAGTCACGTGATCAGCTGCTCGACGACTTGTTGTTGTTGGACTGTGGCGACATCATATCTGTTTTTTAGAAGTTTGATGCATTTGCTACCTCAATATGTGGCTTTTGCATACATTGAAAAAAATACGTATATATGTGCCCTCTATGTACATTTACTGAAGTAACAAAAAGGGTTTTAGAAAAAAACGGGCCAAAGGACAAGGATTTAAATGTGCAAAGATCAGCATTAGAATTTTGATTTTAATACATAAAATAACAGTTGTGACCTAAACTATATGTGTATTCACTCTGCATTTTGGTTATATTGATGTTTTTGTTAAATGCCACAACTTTCTGAGTTCTTGCCTTTCATCTACATTCAATTTCTGACAGGTACATACATCAATACTACAGTAGTTCAACACTGCAGAAAACTGACCACAAACTGCTTCCTTCAACTGAGAAAAATCTCTAAACTTAGGAAAATACTGTCACAACACGATCTGGAGCTTATAATCCATGTGTTTGTGTTGTTTAGACTAGCTTGTTTTGGTGTCTAAACAAGAAGGATCTGTCTGCAGTTCATACAAAACTCTGCAGCGAGAATTCTGACCTGCTCTAGTAGAAGAACTCACATTTCTTCGATCCTTCAAACTCTTCACTGGCTGCCAGTTTCTTTCAGGATCATTTTTAAAATTCTGGTTCTTACTTTCAGATCTATTCATGGTCAGACCTTCCATCAGTGATCTGATCCAGACTTACACCCCAGCTTTTTTTTTTTTTTTTTTTTACCAAAAAGTTACTTCCTGTCAGATCAATTTCAATTAAATTGGACGTATTTTAATTTTCATGGGGGTCTTCTGCCCCCCGTCAAGCCCTCCTTTCCATTGACCTGATGGAGTTGACCCCTAAAACCTTCATTGAGAGTTCAATAATAAACAAGATACATTTCAAGATATTTTTGAAGCACATTAGTCATATCTATAAGACATTAAGATCATTAAGTTAAGACTTTTTTATACATATAGTTTCAAAAATATGTATATTTTAAGCAAAAAGTTTCCCAGAATCCCATTTTTGATCCATAACCATCTTTATTTTCTTCTATTCACCAGAAAATGTATGAATATATTTTCCTTAAAGGATAAAATGATACATATTGTTGCAGTTTCTCACCACAATTCCCCGCTGTTTACTTCTAAGCTTCACAAAGTTAGCCGCCGTCGTTGAACCAACCCTGTCTGGACGAGCGAGAGATAAGTTGATCTCACTGTTTCTTTCTTATGAGAAGAGAAAAGATAGTTTTCACAGCCTTCAAGTGTTGCAACACACAAACTCGTAGAAATGCTGTAGAAGTTTTGATTTTGGGGCTCTGGGATTGCATCCAGTGGTTGAGATGAAGTCAAAGTCATGTCCTTTCAAATAAAAGTCCAAAGTTAATCGGATTTTTTCTTAATAGAAGACGACATGATATAGTCTGTCAGCAACAGTTTGCAATCCAAGGAAAAATATATGTGACCTATTCATCTGGAATGCAGTAGATAATCCATTCAAAGTTCATAAATAAAAGCCAACATGTGTATAAACATTTAAAAATTGGCCAGATCTTACATCTTTCTGTGTAATTTAAAGTTTTCGAGAACAAACCAGTTGGAATATGGTCAACGAAACACCTGATGAATCACCTCCCTCATCTGCAACATAACATTATGTGACATTTATAAGACATTTGCAGTGTGATGAAATTCAGCTAAAATATCTTCCCTAATGCTGCGTAAAAGCGGAATTACTTCCTCGTGACACTCTGACGGGAGGCGGTCTGTTTATTTTAGACAAGGGCTTCCACTTTACTCTAATCCACCTGCTTTTTTTGGCCATTAGACGCACGTTTCAGCCGTGGAGGGTTTAGAAAAAGGAGGTATTTCTCTACTTTTAAAGCCCGTCGAAGACATTTGGGCTCTTCACATTCTGAGCTCATTCAGCACACACAGGGGGGAGAACTTTTTTTAAATCTTGAAGACACAATGAAATGGGCTCAGACACTGATGTTACGCTAATGTTTCCATTTTTTTTTCCGCAACAATTTAACTCACTTTTTCTGTAGAGGTTAAAATATGATAAGGTAAGCAACAAACAAACCAACCAATGTTTCTACATAATGGTGGAATAGTTCACAACTAGCTTCAAAATATCTTCTACTTTTGGTCTCAGTTGACCCTGTTTTCCACTGGATTTTTAATTTCCTCTCTACATTTAAGTACATTTGAGTATTTATTTTTACTATAGTACACTTGTGAAATAAACAGCAATTTCGGTAACATTACCATGATACAAAAAACGCAAAAAGAAAAAAGAAAAAAGGCAGAAATCACGATAGAAAAGACTTAAAAAAGATACTTGCCTGATAGATGACTTTATTTTGTATTATGTACACACCAGCAAACTATATGTATTATCTGTGTACTGAGGTTTATTTGCAATATGCAAAAGTTTAAACAATTAAATTGTAAAAATACAAAAACGTGAATGAAATACATTACAAACTGGGAGCCTGAAGCCACTGTGAGTATCCACCCTGTCATGACTTCATATAAATTATATTAAATGGATAAAAGAGTATTTTCGAAAAGCGTTTTTTGGAGACAAAGTTTACCTTAAAAAAGAGTGACTTTTTTGTAAAGAACTGTCCGTCCATAGGAGTCTTTTCAGGGGAGACAAGTTAAAGCCACACTATCTAAGATCAAAAATATCGTTTCTGGATCCCCCTGTGTCGGAAAAGTGTAACTGCAATTTGTGGCACTCATTTTCAATTTTCATTTTACTAAACGAGATAAAGGCTTTTGTTCTTTTATCTTCCTGGCAACTTGAAAAAATGATCTCACAGCTTATATTTAAACACTTTTTTTAAATATCAGCTAGAAAGATGACGGTTGAAAATGTAAAAATATATAATATCTAAATGTATCGGATAAGTTGAATCCAGGTCAGCAATAAAAAAAAAAGCAGCCGGATTAATACCTTGTGTATTCACTCACTGAAGACATATGCTGTCAATAAATAGGAATTAAAAGATGAAATCATGGAATTAATTAAAAAATCTAATCGCTTCCATGGTTTCGCTGTCATCACCAGACTTGTTGATTCCTTCTTTGAGTGTTTTCAGGAAATATTTTCTTTGAGTCGATCCTTTTCCAGGCGCTCACAAACACAGGTGCGATCATCTGGATGACAAGTTGACAGTGAGACGGTTAGTCTGGCTTCATGGGGAGCGTCTGCTGTCATATTTAGAACACACACACTCACACACACACACACTGCAGCACCTGTTATGTAACACACTGAAGCCTAAGAACACACTACCCTTCACCATGACAGTGTATTTCAAGCTTCTTCAATCATGTATCTTTTTGTTTGTGATTAGAATCAATTAAAAAAATATCATGTTTGTCGTGTTTTTCACTAGAATTCATCTCACACAAGATGCTCGACTCATCATGTCTAGACCTAAAAATCCAGTCACTTTTCAACACCTTCCCATCTTCTCGCTGCCCCTCTTTATTTCTCAAGCTTGCGCTCAGACACTGACCGTCCTTTGTTAACGTCCCTCTTTCTTTCCATCCTTCTCTCTGGGTGTTTTTTTCCTGCCATGTTCTCTCTCTCTCTCCATTTGTGTGTTTGATGTGAAGCCGCCGCTGACACAGACCTTCGCCAGACTGAACTCTGCCTGAATGTTAATGGACTGCCCGGATTGTGAGGAAAGTGTGTGTGTGTGTGAGAGAGTGTATGTGTGTTTGTGATTCTCGGACCACGTCCACAGATCATCATCATTTGGATCATACTTTTAATTTACCCATGTAACATTTAGAATAAGAATTAAATATACTCTCTTGGATTTCTCTTCAAATTTGGGAGAAGAATCTCAATGATTTCAAAAATCTATTGCTATAATAATCACGATCAAAACTTCATGAATATACTGTAGATATCGGACTATTTTAAAGTATCATAAGAGCAATTCATTGCCTTCCCCCGATAAGTTTAATGCTCAGGAGTTCAGCTCCTTGTTAAACCGAGCTGGTCGACCCACATACTGTGACCATGTTTTCTAAGTAGTTATACTTTCACCAAAGAAGATTATTCCTCCTTCTTTAAATGTCCTTATAATCAGAAATATCCACACATTTGACTAACATTTTAAGAAAATAGTTTTCATGCCTCAACCCAGGAAATTAATTTAATTATTTTTTTCTTGAAGGTGGGAATCTGTCCTTTTCCTTGATGTTAGACCTTCTTTTTTAGTTAGAACTCTTTTGCTTTGTGTCCCAAATGTCCTTCTAAACCAGGGGTCTCAAATTGAAGGGGGGGGCAATTTGTCTGTTTATTGTCACTTCATATACATTATATAAAATGGAGGAAAAGAGAATGTTTGAAATGGGCAGGCATGATGAGTCAGCGTTTTTTTTTAGATAAAGTTTAACTCAAAAAGAGTGGATTTTCGTAAAGGACTGTCTGTCCATAGGAGCTTCTCAGGGGAGACAATTTAAAGCCCCAATACGTAAACTCAAAATTGTCTTTTTTTTTCTTATATGTTTCTCAGTCTTGAAGGTGAGAATCTGTCCTTTTTCTCTTAATGTTAGATCTTCACACTGAAGTGAAATAACCAAAATATTTTTGCATTGTGTCCCTCTAAACCACGGGTGTCAAATTGGTAGGGGGGGCCATTTGAGGCTCACGATTTTTTGCTGTTTATTATCTACGTGTTTATGAGTGCATGCAGAGCAAGGGATTCCATTTTTTGGTTCATTTATTTAGCTTTGATTATATAGTTGGAGTAAAATACAAGAAAACCACACAAAAATCTTTAAAAAACCAACAGAATATCAATCAAATCTGTCAAAAATGACGCCCATTCTGCAGCCAAGTCTCCATGAGAACTGACCTCTTGCCAGTGAAGTTGAGACCCCTGTTCTAAACTGAGATTTATTTGCACTATCATCACTTGTTTTTCCTCATTTTCACACTAACGTTGTCTTTGCCGGTGGAAGCGCGCCAAGGCCGGGACTCGTGTTTTTGTAGCTCATCCAGGTGGGAGATTTATGCATGGCACCGTGGAGACCCTGTCCTGTTCCTTCTGCCTGTTTCTGGCTACAAATAGGACATAAATCCCTCTCAGACACCGGCGTCGACGCCAGCGAAACCAACTCGTTTTCTCTTGTTTTTTCTTTACTTGGAAACAAAGCTGCCGTATTTCAACTCAACCTTAGCGAGAGACGGGTTTCAATCTCGCCTTTCTTTATTGTCACCGACTTCGGTTTCTTTTTGGACGGGGCGTTTAATAAAAACATCTGGATGATCCAGAATCTCCTCAGAATTTCTTCAGCGATTGATTTGAAGCACATTTCTTGGATCGACAACGTTGGTCTTCAGATATTTTTCGATTGTTGCATTTGACCATGAAAAAATATCTCAATGAAATTTCCATGTTGCACCAGAACACGACGTTCGCTACGCTGTAGGAGAACGAAACCTAATATGCGCTTCAATTAAGCTGCAGGGGATTTGAAAGAGAAATTTGGTGCATTCGTGTTTTTGATTTAGAAAATAAAAGAGCAGACCTTTGTGGATTGTGCGTTCACCTTATGGTGACATCCACATGAAGAGGAAATGATCCAGTATTATTGGCTATTGGAGGAAAATGATCTAATTACAAACAACAATACAGGGATGTTGACAGGATGTTCTCATAGCTACAGAGAATAAAGGACAAATAAATGTTGAACTTTTTTAATTTGGTTAGTGTAGGGAAGTTTCTCCAGGTGCAGGAGTTCAATGTCATGAGATTTTGTTCATAAGTCAGGGAGAAAAATGCAGCAGTAGATAACTCATTGCTTTTTCGTTGGGAATAGGGAGCACAACCGAAAGTCAAAGCTCTTGATTTACTGGTCGCTCTATGTTGCAACTCTGACTTGTGTTCGCAAACTTTGACTTCTGACTAAAACAACGAGCATTCTATAAGTACGACCGGATATGTCTACCAGTTGCCTTGGGAACACCTTGGTATTTTCGCCAAAAGACCCTCATGGGCGGCGGAAAATAGATGTATTTTTAATGAGTTTTGATTTATTAATGAACTTGTACCTTGAGGTTGTTAAGTATATAAGCTGTAATTTGCACACGTTAACACCTGCTGGGTATTGCTGCATGTTGAGCCTCCTCCGGTGTCAACTGGTCCTCTGAAGGGTCAACAGCCAGAAACCAGCATTGATCAACTGTTTGCTGCATTCATTCAGGAAATTCTCCCGGTGGTGGAGCATTGACCTGGACGTCCTCTTGCCTGTTGTCTGGGGTTATGTTTTCTTCTCCCCGACACCTATCCTTCCTCCTCAACGCCAACGGCTACCTTTCTTTGTATCTACTGCCTCAAGGATAGTCTTCTAGTCGGCCTCCTAACACTTGGCAGCCAGCTCTGAGGACGTGGCCTTCCTGGGTTTCATAAATGGGTTAAATTTCCCCCTACAATGGAAATGTTGGCTGAATGAGATGCACAGATCTTCCAGAAACTTCCTGAATGTACCCACCATTGACATAAGCAATCTTTGTTTCTTATCCTTTTTTTAATACAATAATCATTAATTCTCTCATTTCCTGCCACTTATTCCCTTATCAGGGTCCCAGTTTCTTCGGGTGAGAGGTGGGGGACACCCGGTATATTACGTTTGTCACTGGGCACACAAAGACATACAACCATTCGCATACACACTCATTCTCATATTTTTGACTGTGGGAGGAAACCGGAGTGTGCAGAGTAAACCCAAACACCACAGGGAGAACATACAAACTCACCACAGAAAGGTCACAAGTTGGCTCCCTCCCGACTTGAAAGTGAAATGTCAACCTTCCTGCTGTGATGTGATAAAAATATTGAGTTTGGAACTGGACTATGGGAGAAAACCAAAGGAACATAGAAACCCACACAGAAAGCAAACCTGCAACATTCTTGCTGTGCGCTGCCACTTTGTTAACCACAGTGCCACTGTGAGCTCTTAAAACAAGCATTTTCAAGTGAATTACCGTATTTTCCGCGCTATAAGGCACACTTAAAAGCTTTTAAATTTCTCAAAAAAAGACAGTGCACCTTATAATCCGGAGCGCCTTATATATGAACATTACCTGGTGGTGGGTGACTTGTTTACAAACACTTTCATGACTTTGCGCCGATTTAGCCAACACGCCGTGGGCGGGATTACGTCATTGCGTCGGGGGTGGGATTAACGACGCATGTCACGTCATAGTGGACGGCTATAGAGTAATATTACTGCCTCCAGTTTGAGCGAGTGTGTCTTGGTTGTTGTAAACTCACAACATTTTTTTTTGCGCAAAATCACTCTGCTGCGCGCTCAACCAGTCATACACGTGCGTTCGACACGTCATACACGTGAGCTCTAGCTGTCATACATGCGCTCAACTTCACTAAAGTGCACTCAACATTTGTCTGCTCACAACACCAGTCTTACGCTGCTGCTTTAAGCCTTTTAAACATCATTTGAACATTGTAACCATGGGAGTGAATGGAATTGTCAGAACGCTTAATAAAATTTGACCTTATCCGACTTTTTTGTTGGCTTTAGCACAGCTTTATCTAGTGGATGCATAACGCAACCCCACTCAAACATTTGACTGTATCTTTTATTAATGTGCCTTATAATCCGTTGCGCCTAATAGTGCAGAAAATACAGTAAATAAACGTGAACATTTTCCATAAGTGACTAAAATTCTACCATATAAAACGACTTGTTATTGACATGTGGGATTTACATAAGTTAAATGGATACGTATTTGATGTTTAAGATATTTGACTTGTGGATCCAGATGGTAATCTGGAGCATCACCTGCAATTTCTCCCTGAAAAAATAAATTCTGATGGTCGTAGAAACTCCTTGAAGGACGCAATCGTGGCTCGGTATTTCAATTTTTTTTAACTGACTGACTTGAATACGAAGCATTTTCTAAGTGTGTGCTCTGCAATCTAACACCAGGCTGTTCGGTTCAAGATGTGGTCCTGACAAAGAAGTAGCTGCGGACAGATGACGGCTAATGGCTTCAAACCGGTCTAATCCTTCCCTTTTTCCACCAGCGAGGTCAGGGGAGTACCAACCCTAATCGTTCCCACACCGGTGCCCAAACACACACACACTCATGAAAAAATCATGCACCATGGAGTCCATGTCGCTTGTGTTTGTATAACCTGATTGAACCGTGCTAAGTGTAGCTCTGTAATTTTAATGACATTTGTGATCCCGGGCGCAGAAATTGGTCTCCAGCTGTCAACTTGAACACGCACATGTATGACGCCGAGTCAGCGACATGCAATCGCACATCCACAGATCCGTGTGTGTGTTAGCCTGTATGGACACATTTGTTTCGTACGGGCGCACTCTTCGATGCAATATGCATGTCAGCATTAAAAATAGAGACGGCGGCCGGTGTTACTGCACATGCTTTTAGAAGCGAGTCACATCAGGACAGGCGGGAAAAGAGGTGAAAGGGTACAAGAGAAATAACAACACAGATGGAAGAAGTCAAGATTAACCAGCGAAAGGTGAAGCGATTATGGTCGAACTAAAAGAAGAGGTGGTGGGGTTTTTGACGTAAAGGATGACAGATGGGACGTTTGAGTGTGGAAGAATGCGTGTATGTGTTATTTCGATGGGATCAGATGAAGTATTCCTCAGTGTCCGTGGCAATCGACCAGAGCAGCGCGGCTCCAATGATGGATACCACTGCACTAATCGTTCTTCCAATGCCTTCTGTTTCTCTCACACGCACTTTGCTTCGCTCTCACTCATTCATTTATCTTTCCTTCGCTCCCATGCCCACTTCCCTGAAGTTGCAGCCCCACAAACAGAAACAAATCACAGATTTAATGAAATTAAAAAATCTGGAAGGAGACCCAGCAGAGGGGCGTTCTTCACTCGTGACATCTGCCGCAGTGGTTGCACCTCGGCCGCCCTTTGCGCTCCACGGTCCTGCAGACTGCACCGGTGAAAATGTTCCGATGTAATTACCTTTTCACACATGGTCGGCAGCATGCGGTTCTGGAGAAGTTTTCCTTTGGAGGGGATAAATCATGGAGAGGCTTCAGCGGGGTGCTTGGAGTGAGGCGATGCATGGGAATGTGTGTGTGTGTGTGGACACCCTGTAGCTAGTGAGACCTTTGTCTTTGCTAGTCCGTCGTTAAAAGTGGACACAAGCCTGCATAAAGAACTTAGTTGCAACTTTACAAAATGTTTTAATACTGATTACCGACAAAGTTATGATATAAGACATTGTAGGATCTGACGATGATATGACCATGTCCATGCCTTCCCCATTTCCCTATTACACCTTCATACTCGTCTCCATCTATCTGTCCGTGAACATTCATCCAGGTCATGATTATCCAAGTGGCCTCAAAAGCAACTTGGCTAAATACTGTTCTAGGAAGATAGTACACCTCTCATCCGAGAAGTTTCTTCAGTTCCAAAAAACAGGGATTATAATTGGCTAAATGTGGATTTAATGCATGAACTGAAACCCATCAGGGTGATTAGCCTGGTGAGGTTGGTAGAAACCCATCAATGTGCTGAGGCCTAGTGACGGTTGTCACCACCTGGAGAAGGTAGTTGACCCTCACTGTCCAGCAGGGTGTGGCCATCTCATCCTTCGTAGCACTGCATTGTAAGTGAGAGGTTATGACCCCCACCTCTCTTGAGAGAAGGGTCTTTGTTAAATAATTTAAGTTGCTTTTATAGTTGTATCACAATAGACATATAATCATGCTTACTGCAGCTAAGCTTAAAGGAAAGTTACCCAGTTAGAGTTTTGTTTCTCGAGAAATGACAGTTTGTGCTTAAGATACAGTGACCGCACCAAGATATACAAGCTTATCTTCCCATGCAAGCTATTATACCGTTCTCACTGACTCACACAGAAAACCGGTTCTATCTGGCTGCGTCCAGCAACAAGAGAACAAAATGTCTGTATCTGAGTTTGTAATGATCTGAGCTATCGAATAAAAAGGCAGCAAGGAGCGGAGACCTTCAGTGGTTTGGGACGAGCCGTAAGAAGCGTCTCCACTTCTTGCTGTTAGTAAATCTAGATTATGACTTTGTTGTTATTCTTACACTTGTCTCTGTTCTCATTCTGATTGTCCAGCCTTTGAAGATGGCTTCTTTAACTCCTCTCTCAAACCATCTTTCCTCTCTGGCCGCACCTGTACGTTGCTGTCCTCAAAAGAGTGTCCGAGTGTCCTTTAAGGTGCTGGTTTCTTGCACTGTGTTTTGTTATGACAACCCGGCAAAGTAGAAGTGGCCAGTGGAAACACAATATACATCTATTTTGAATTAATCAAGCACACATTTATACATTTCTTACATAAGTGAGTAATAAATAATGAATAATAATAAAGGTAGGGACAACAATGTAAAAGTCTAAAGGGAAGTATCAAGTGGGGAATATAAAACAAATGTTTAAACAGTTACAAACAGCATTGATTTATTAAACTAAATTTGGACGGACACTGTAACAAGAGAGATGACCTCATTCTGATATCACCTTGCATAGGGATTTTTGGAGAAACGCTTTTAGGAAATATGATCCCCCAAATGATATCGACGAACGAGACGGATAAAGTGTGTTTTTCATCTGTCACTGCTTTGAGCATCAGGAAATGTACAGTTCATTCAAGGTTTTAGACAAAAGCAAATGTTGATCGACATAAAGTGTGTTCAGGGTTGGGATGGTTTTAAACAAAAAAGGTATGGGAGTATCGTGGAATGGCAGACTCCAGAGTAATTACAATCAGAAACTGTTATTACTTTCCCTTGTTGTGGCAGAACAGAATAAAATAATGAAATAATATGTCACACAAAATAAGAAATGTATAAACAGAGACAAGTATCCAGGTGTAATCTGTGACATATCTTGTGCCTTATCTGACCCACCAATGATAACTTGTGGCTCACTGGACTATATGTCTATATTGTGACCTATAAAGATGTTTAAACTAAGCTTAGAAACAGAAGATATCTTTTAACACAACTAAAACAGAGAGAAAAATTTAGTATTTTTCAAACGATAAAGATTCAGCAGATTACAAGGCATGGTATCGATGAACTGGTCTAATTTCATAAATAAAACCAGTCTGCACCATGCTTACTGCGTCCAGTTATACTTGGGATTCTCTTTAGAGTTATTCTATCGAGACTCCCTGAGGCTCTGCAGTATTAGATAGATAGAGGGATCAATAAAGTTTTATCTATCAATCTATCTATCTAATACTGCAGAGCCCCACGGAGTACTACAATGGATTCTCACTAACTTGTCTTGAGAGTTTTTAAATCTGTATGTTAACTGTTTATTGTTTTCTATTGTTCAAGCGCTTTATGACCCTGGTCTAGAAAAGGCACTTTACCAAACTGTTACGAAGTAATTCTACAAAGCCTCATGGAGAAATACTATTCTCGTGGATAAATTCTACAGGCCTCTCTGAGTTTTTTTTCGGAGCCTTGCAGTGCAGATTCTTAGCTTACCAAAGTTCTACAAAAACATTTTGAACTATATTTTTAAGCCCTTTACACCATATAAGACTGGTTTGAGGTCAGTTAGTACAACCAGAATTAGCACCGGATTATTACCGGTAAATGTAGATATTTTTTTCACCTTGTGTGATGAGTTTAACTCCCTAAGTGTTGTTAAATGAGGACCATAGAGAAAAATAATATGGGCCAAAAGAAAGACAGAAGAACCCATTGCTGTAAAAAATATATTTTTTAAGAAAAGGGTTCTTTGAGGCGAGCTAAGTCATTCCATCACTCTTCTCCGGTCTGATCAGTTTTGAACAATCTCTTAAGCACCGTAAAGTTTTCACTTTGTTGCAAAGATGTTCTCTGCCCGGAGTGAGCCGTCCATCTTTTGGGGGGTGGGTGCAGGGGGGTTCCTCCAATTTTCCATGCACAATGTTTCCAACACCACCATTTCTCTCTCTAATATCATTCCGAGACAGCCTGCATAAGTCGTCCTTAAGAAATGGTACACCAGGGGTTCGCTCCTGCGGGCGTCTGTTTTGGTATCCTGGTTACACAAAAGACTCATAGATCCAGCAGAACCTCCTCGGACGTCCACGCTGACAGGACGGAGGGACGGAGGCAGTGGGAAGAGCCGGGCGGGACGGCGGGTGGCGGGAGGCTGAACGGGGGTCTCTTCTGATCTCCCCTTTTAATTCCCACTTTGTTTTGGACCCACTCGAAGCTCTCACTTGAACAAATACACACTTCTCAAACTGTCTGGCTGAATCCTGACACCTCCCCCCCCCCCCCGACACTTTTCTTCTTTTGGTTCCTTCTCCTCACTTCGTCCCCGGGCCCCATCGAGAGCCTGTCACCAGCAATGTTTTCATTCTATCGTTTTCTTGACTCCTCTGTTTGTTTTCCAAAATAAAAGCCTCATTGAGCCTCGTGTGTGTGTGTGTGTGTGTGTGTGTGTGTGTGTGTGTGTGTGTGTGTGTGTGTGTGTGTGTGTGTGTGTGTGTGTGTGTGTGTGTGTGTGTGTGTGTGTGTGTGTGTGTGTGGATGTTTTTGCTTTTCGCCTTAATGACCCAAGGTTCCAGCTGTCTCCACTCCGCCTCGGCGTTTAATCTGCAGCGAGACCGTCGGACCACCCCAACGGGTCACAACACACCTTCGGACGGACACAAAAAAGAAAACACACACACCTCGTCTTACCAGGTAATTACGAACCGAGGGAGAGAGAACAGGAGAACAGTCATCCTTCCCTGTCCCCTCCTCCCGCCTTCTGTCCGTCTTCACTTCCTCGCCTTCCTCTTTCGACTATTCCCAAGGTTGAGACGCGCGAAAGCAATAAGCGCGTGTTTCGAGCTTCGGAGGCGAACTTTGTGAATTATGAGGAGGAGCGGAGGCTACGTTTGCAACTTAAAGAGCTGACTTTGCAGATGGGAGACAGTGCAGCACCGCGGGGAGAGAAATGAAGGCCTGGAGATCGAATCAAGAACCGGGAGAATCTTATTCGCGGAGCCAAAAGGAAGTGCACCACGTAGGGCGAGACACAAACCTAGGTGGAAGACAGGAACGGCATATTTCCTGCCGCCGTGCATAATGTTCCTTGAAGTTGTTCTTTCTTAACGGAAGGTGTTCTGAGGCTTAATGGTGCATCCAGATGACCGGACCCCCCCACCTCGAGTTCCCGGAAAAAAAAAGCCCAATGTAAATAATGAAAGAAGCGTTTTAATAAAAAGTAATCATTTAAAAAAGCTCCGGTGTGTTCGATAAGCTATATAATGAGGCAATATTTTATTATTTATTATATTATATTATTGTATTTTAAGTAAGTAAGTAAGTAATATTTATTTATATAGCGCTTTTCTAGACCAGGGTCACAAAGCGCTTAAACAATCAAAACAATACTCAAAAAAGTATATACTTTAAAGATCAAGATAATACTGAGAACAACACAGGAGTTCCAGAAAATCAAGGAAAAGCCTGAACAAATAGAAACGTCTTAAGATGTTTCTTAAAGGAGTCAGTAGATCCATCAAGCGCAAAGAGAGAGGAAGATCGTTCCAAAGCTTAGGAGCAACAGCCTGATTGATTTTAACCTTCATTTAACCAGATAAGAGACCCATTGAGATCAAGACATCTTTTAAAATGGTGTCCTGGCGAAGAAAGGCAGCATCACGCATCACAATTCTAATAGAAACAGGAAGGCGACAACACTCGACTGTCTGTCTTTTTAGATGGTGAGGAAAGAGATCGGTGAAAAAAAAAAGTGTCCTTTTAAGTTCAGTATCCTAAGAAGAGTGGGCAGAGAATCTGAAAGCTTTTCGTCCTATTTCAGTCTGAACACGTGGAGCCGACATGTGCAAAACATTAATGGAATGTAAGGCATGGCTTCTGGTTCACTTATGAAAAGTGCTTAAATAGGTAAACCATGTTCGGCTCGAAGATCAGATGTTGTGCCTAAACGAGTTCATCGCTTTATAGTTGATGAACTACTTCATCATTTGTCACGTAGTGTATTTTATCAGCTGATAAACATCGTGACATAAAGCTCAACAATAACCATCATAATCATCTGTTTTTGTTTTTGTTTTCTGTACACATTTTATTTTTAAATCTTGATGTTTCTTCTGCTATTTACTTCCAGTCTTCGTCATATTCTCCTGCTATGAGTTGATAAGTGATTTATTTCACCTGTGTTGCCTCATGGTGTATAAACCCCGCCCCCCCGACAGGCTCTTCATCGCCAGATGGTCTTTGTCGCCTCATGTTTGTGACTTTTTTCGTGTGAGACCCACTGCCTCAGTTTTACTCTCATTGCAAGTCCCTGTTTGATTGTAAGATAGGTTGACTTCATTAATCCCTCGGGAAATTGGGTTAGTTCACAGCAGACGATAGTTTCATAAAAAACAAGAACAAAGTGCAAATGAAAAGAAGAAAGTGCAAGCAATGACAAAGTGCAAATATAAAGAACATAGATCAAAGGAAATAACGCAAAGAAAATACATCCATGTCGACATCCATAATCTCTGTTTATTAACTTAAACATGGACGTCTTTATAGGTCCAGAAATCCAAAAGCATCATAATCTACCTTGAGTTTCAACACATGTGTTTAAGGCAGTTAATGTATTTATTTTGTGACCATCATACAACAAGGTATGCTTCCCACACACCAGAATACGTTTTTATTACTATTTTGTTGATCATTAATAATGCATGTAATATGTGTATTTTTATTTTATATATTTTAATGAAAATAGACGGATTATTACCACACATTGTTTGTTTTTATGATTAATATTTTCAGAAATACATCAAAATAAAATACATATATTAATTTCAGATGTTATTCTTTGTCTTTTTTTATTTTTTTATAAGCAGTTGCATTCAATCGGATACATTTAAAAATAAATACAACTATTAAATACAAAAAAAATTAAAATAAAAAAAGTTGAGAAATTCTGAATTCTAAATTCTTTTTTCTGTCCGTAAAGAAGTAAGCAATTTTGTGCTGAATGGGTTGATGATAAACAAGCTTTTATTTTTAACTTCAAAGTGAGATAACCCCTGAGTTATCACCATAATCTCAGGTTCTACGAATTGGTGCGAAGTCCTCTAACGGAGTACCAAAGTTAGTTAGATGTCTTGGTTCACACTCGTTTTCACTTCATCAAATGAGACCCTCCTTTAAAAAAAAAGCTTGGAAACAACTGTTCTACATCCTAGTCCAGTTTCCTGTTTCCGTCAGTGCTTATATGTTGGTTGTTGATCGAGTTACATCACAGTGACTTGCTATACTATCAAACAAGTTTGATATTTTCATTAGACCAAGGCCGGCACGACACGTTTAAGGACGGGGATGACGATACTCCAGCAAGACTGCTCATGATTTACTAAAGAGTCAGTTTTTAGTCGGTGTCCGCCCAGAATAAGATGGATTCAGGGCTATAAGGTCATAAAAAAAATCTGTTTTTAAGTTGTTTTTAATTGAACATTTTACGAAAAAAGCGGCCGATCGTGTCAGACCGAGAGCGTTTAATCAATCAAGCTCTTCCTAAAGACTCTAAGAAGGGGATCATGGGAGTTTTTATCCTCTCAAGGTGGGCTGTGGAGAGTTAACAAGCGTGTCTCTCTGCAGGGAAATATGCTTCTCATCAGAATAACCGGCAGGCAAAGAGCCATCAATCTAGTTAACCTGACTCTCACATGCGACTCCCCGCGGTGTGATTCATCGCCGGTTCAACGGCAGACAATTGATTGACCCCGTGTTGAATGGAGTTTTGAGTGTGAGTCATTATCGATACCGTCCAGTTCTGCGGCCCCTTCGGTCGATGGCTGTTTTGACTTCATAGGCTTGTATTGAGGTCATCCATTTTTATTTTTTTTTCTTCACGCGCCTCAGGAACCGACTCTTTTTTTTTTTTCTCAAGCGTTCCTCCCATCCCTTCCACCGCAAATCACCCAAATATGTTTCTCATTACAGCCACCAGTAATTCAGGGTTGAGACTCAGCATTTACACGACCTGTAAATTATTCTAGTTCAAATATGTGGATAAATCATGTCGGTCCCTCCTGAGCGTCGCCCTCGCCGACCCTCTGTCACTCACCCGCCGCTCACGCCGTAAAGACCCCGACTGTCACCTCCCACTCACCCCCTCGGCTCCTTTTCCTCGGCTACACAGGGACCGCTGACACCCACAACAGCCACAAGTAATCTAGTCGCCCGGGTCTGCCGGAGTGCACACGTACACAATCTTGTTTGGGAGGAAACCCCTCTCGCCCCTGCACAGTCGCTTTCAATCAAGCGCTCCTCCACTCCGAAGGGAAGCCGAGGGAGCAGGAGGCAGGAAGAGGGAGATGCTGTTACTGGCATTTCAATGATCCGCTGAAGTGCAGTTTCCCCCCGTTTTTTTTCTGCCGCCTCGAAAAGGTTACGCTCACCTTTTTTAGTTTGGTTTGTTCTGGGAATATTTGCGTGGAGAAAGCGGAGACGACCCGGAACAACAGCTGCGGAGCTTCGGGGAGGATCTGGTGTCGATTATTACAAACCACACGACTTCTGTGTTTATTTTTAAGTGATCAAAAAGATGGAGCTCAGTTTTAAACTTTCCCCAGACAAATGTATGTTTATTAGAATTGATGGAAAATAATGTCATTGATTTATGTGCATCGTTGTTGAACAGTTGAAGCAAAATAGAACCCACAATGCATTGCAACAGTTGAAGATCCTGACCTTGAATCATGGTTGTATTCCAGATCGCAACTTCCAAATTCAAAAGCCTTAATCTGAGAGTAAAGAGCAGATTTATGTTTGCAAAAAAATCAACATTGAATCAAATATGCAACTCTGATATTTAAAAAAAAGAGCTTTGGTACCATCTTAGGGAATATTTAATCCTGTTTTATGAACTACTTCTTATGTATATTTAATATTCCCTAACATGGCACCAATGCGTTTACTAAACAGGCAAATGTTCAGATATGATCAAACATACAGATACATTTTATATCACATAAATACATATATATCTGATTAAACATGATTAAATATTCCCTAACAATGTTAATTTAATGCAGACTAAATAAAATATAAATATACATTTTCAACATATATATAATCATGCAAGTTTCCATATATACTTTAATGAAGATTATGTCGCACCATACATAAATAGCTGTCTAAGAAAAATTGTGTTAAACCATGTTGTTGTAATGTTTAATAAAAAATAAAAATAAAGATTTATGCAGGTATTTGATTAAAAAAATATGGGCTTAACCAGTGGTCCCAGTGATCCCGGGAACTGGTACCGGGCCATGAGGCATTTGTTACTGGGCACAGAAAGAAAAATGAATTGATATAACTTCTGTTTTATTTTGAAAAAGAAATATGGTGTTTTCTCTCGGCGAGTCAAGTTTACAAAAAAAATGAACCTGTAAACTACTGAAAATGAGTGAAACACAAACTTTATATGATTCATTTTGACTGTTTTTTAATCTAAAGTACATATTCTGTTGGATATAGTTGAAAATAAAAGTGTTTGCAGCCCTGTAGTTGCACATCTGGAACGGACATTAGACCTCCCGCCGACCTGTCAACCTGCAAGATGGAAGAGATGGACGACCCTGAGCGCCGCATGCACCGGCAGTACCTTGTTAGTCGTCCATCCTCGCTCGTCTCCTTTTGGCTCCGATATTAAAAGCACATTTGATGAACACGATCCACGCGGACAAATGAAACCCAAACACTCTTTTTCTTTGTTTAATAAAGTCAAATAAACGGTGTTATTATTTGTATTAGCCCCTTTTTATTGGCCCTTCTCTGAGTTTGTTTTGGTCCGTGGCGGGCGGTCCCATCGGTGGCTTCAGTTATGCACTACACAAACACGGTCCTGAAAACCCATCCATCACCTCCTGCCTGGAGTCCCCCCAGAACCCCCTACTGTCAACCACTCTTTCCTGTAGTTATGATTGGAACAAAGTGGTGAATTCCTGCCGAGCTAAATGGTAAAACAAGGAAAAGTAGAGATTAATTTTCCCCAGGATTTACTTCATTTTAAACTTTCTGAATGTTGGAGCTCATAAAAATGAAAAATAAATGAGTCTTTTTGAGGGGAATGATGTTAAAAGTCCCGGCCCGGGCCGACCGCTAATCAACATGAGCAGGTTCTGGTGGTTGTAATGAGCGAACTGTTCACTTAATCACTCCAGATTAGCTCGTCATCCGGAGAACAAGGCTGACAGTGATGAAGCCCGACAGGCCCATCAACCGCCGCTGCCAGCGCCGGCGCTCTGGCAAAAAGTTGATAGATGTGTCTGGCTTCGGGCCGGATGGGGTGGAATAGGTTGTTTTCCACCCGTACCAGGACTGTCAAGCTACAGACGCCCGAGGGTCGAACCCCGTAGTCAAGGTTGGCATCCGTTTAGAAGCTGCTGGCCACGAGGCCTGTCAGACGCCTCGACTGTGCTGCTGACACGTGCTGGTGGTTGTTGGGAGAAGATTTGTTTGAATTGAGGTTTTTTGGAATCAGGGGTTTTGGTTGTGAAAATAAAAATTGGTTGAAAGTAGAAAACCACTGGAATAAAAAGATTCTTGGGCCAAACCGAAAATGAGGTAACCAACCTAAAACTGGCACCAAAACACCAAAGTAACGTATTATACCTGTTTTTGAAAAGTATTATTTAACATAAAAAAATATTTATTTGACACTGAATTTTTGAGCTCCGTTTACTGTAGTGTGTCGCCTTTTTAAATATATAAGTTACATGATTAATCTGCTCTTTCTTTGATGGATCATTAGAATGTTAGAATGCACTTTATCTCTTTGCACGTTGTTCTTTTTATTTGCACTTTGTTTTTGCGTTAATGAAACTTGTGTACCTTCTCTTGTCTGCTGTGAACTAGAAACAAAATTTTCCAAAGGAGATCTTCAGAAGTATCCATCTAAACTTGCTAGCTTAGCTAGTAGCTAAGAGGGCTAGCTTTGGTTAAGTGGTAGTTACCACCCCATAACAACTTGTGACTTTTAAAAATGTCGAAAATTTGAAATGTTTTAAATCGTCAATTAACTAATCAAATAGAACTTTTTAAGACATTTATCTGATCGCAACATTTTAAATTAATCTCACAAACTGAGTGAATTTTGTCTGTTACAGCTAAACAATAAATTCTTGGTCGAAATGAAAATATATATATATATATATAATAAAAGTTGTAACAGATGCAAAAGAGGAGCTGATCTCTTTGGTTAGCTGCTCAAAGAGGACACAAAGTTGTAAAAAAAAAAAAAAAGTTATATAAAGCAAAGACACGATGATCTCAAGCCCACTCGACATGTGATTAGTACTTTTTCGCTCTAAAGAATTCACTATCCCTGGATTTTTGATCACTTTAACATCACAGACATGTTCACTTATACAGGTGAGCATGTGCTGGCAGCAGCTTTTGCTTACGTACCTTCGTCTTTTTTGGTTGTTTTTCAGTTCTAAAAGTGATTTGTTTGAAAGAAGAAAATGCCCTTTACAAAATGTTGTTGGTCAAATTTTCATGGCATCCCTAGTTCAGAGGTCATAAAAGACTTACAGGCAAATATATTAAAATACTTAACTTCAGTTCCTACGAAAAGAAAGATTTTTTGGGTTAAAGGTTTTATCTTATTCACATCTGAATTTTTGGATCATGTATCATAATAATATGACTCACATTTTCAAGATGTTCGTACTTGGATTGTATATATTTGACTGTAAATGTTTTGCAAGTACATTTAATACATTTTTTTAAAGAGTCCACTGTAAATATCGTTGTTTTAATTGCATTTTCCATGTCCTTCAACGAGGCATTAGCAGAGAAAAATAGCCCCTAATTTCTTCTTCTTCTTCGGAGATGTGACCACAGAACATAAACCTCATCAGCTCAACATTATTTTAACATTTCTGTATTTAGGATATAAATCATTCCAGTGCTTCTCATGGCTTTGTTATTTTTGCTGATTGGACTCCAAATACTGATCTGTCAACTTCTGTCTCCGATGATGGACTCGACGCGTTCTGATTTCTGAAAGTTTTATTTTAAACATGAGACTCGAAGCGAAACCTCGAGAGCAGCTGAGCGTTTGTGAAGTTACTCACCTGGGAATATCACTATTTGAGGCTACAGTTGGTGAAACTCACCTAAGGGGGGGAAGAGAAACGGTGCGACCCACCGCGGGGGCTTTCGTGAGTTTAAGCTCGTGAGTGAAAATGTATTCGCCTCCACGTCCCGAGCCCTCGCCCGACGACCGCGCCGTAACTCTGGGAGTCGGTCGGCGAAAAGCTTCGGAGGTTAAAGCGTCTTAAGTGGTGCGAGGGCAGCAGTTGTGGACAGAACGTCTTTCCTGTGTTCGCCGAGGGTTTCCTGGCGGTAATGAGACGGAGTCGCTATCGGATTCCACTCACTTAATTCCGAATGTTAGCGTCTGTGGCCGAGGATGGACAGCTGCCAGAACCTGGTCGTTTCGGATCCAGTGCAGGTCAAATAAAAGGGAGTTGAACCGACACACAAATGTAGTGTGTTATGGAAATATATGAGCCATCGGAATATTGACAGCTAGGATTAAGCTATTGATTTCATATGTTGAACCTTTTTTTTAAACTTACTTGTATTACATTTTTATTGAAATGTTGTTGTTTTAAGCATTAAACAATTGAATTCTATAATCTTTATATTGATTGTGTTAAACCATTGTGTTGTCTCTGTGGTGACCCAGAGACAACACAAGGCATACCACAAATACATTTGTTTTCAGGTTAACAGTTGAATTTTTTTATAACGACAATTAATGGGGGGGGGTATTTTTAAAATACAAGGCATACCACAAATACATTTGTTTTCAGGTTAACAGTTGAATTTTTTTATAACGGAAATTAATGGGGCGGGTATTTTTAAAAGAAAAATTTCAAAATTCCCTCAATATAAAAAGTTTGTATTATAGTGCCATCTGAACATTGAATGGTAGAAATTTGTATTCTTGTAATGTTGTATTTAATTTAAGGATCTAATTATTTTTTAAATAGTTGAACTCACTATTATTTATTTTTAATTTATATATTGTAAGTTCTTTTTTTTTTTTTATCAAATATTTTCCAAAATATATATGGTTTTTTTTGGGGGGGGGTTACGGATAGAGTTGGATATTTCTAATTACCATCATCAAAAAATATACACTTTATTAATTCAATGGATATGTCATGTGGTCGTCTGCCTGTCACACGATTGGCTGAAAGTTTGATAATATAAATATCACTGTCTAGTTGGGAGCTTGAATTTAGAAAGAAAAAGTTTAATTATTTTAATAAGAATATCAACTTCTGTCTAAAATGTATTTTCTAAATATTTTCATTTGTATATCAATTTAATTCATTCATTTTATTTTACACTTATCCCTTATGTGGGTTGCAAGGGATGTGGGGGCCTATCCAGTTTAATTGGGCAAGAGGCAGGGGACACCCTGGACAGCACGCCAGTCTGTCGCAGGACACACAAAGACACACAACCATTCACACACACACTCATACCTACGGACAATTTCCCCAAGTTATCAATCAACCTCTGTATGTTTTTGGACTTTGGGAGGAAACCGGAGTGCCCGGAGTAAACCCACACAACACGGGGAGAACATACACACTCCACACAGAAAGGTCACACAAGTTGGCTCGGCCTGGAAGCGAACCAGCAACCTTCTTGCTGTGAGGCGACCACATTAAATTCAACCATTCAACATTCTGATGTCACTTACACACTTTTAAAGTGTGTTGTGTTTTTGTAATTGACTTTTTATGTAAAAAGTTATTCTGCTGAGTTTTATGTAAGTTTCTTTGAGGTCGAAAAAGTTATTCTCTCAGGCGAGAGGATGTACTTTTGTAAGAAAAGGGATGTTGTTGTCCATACTGACTGTGTGGGAAAGTAAATGCACAGAGGAATAGGTGTGTGTTTGTGTGTGTGTGTGTGTACTTGTGCATTCATCCTTGAAGGCCTGTGTATGTGAAGAGCATTCGGTCCACACACACACCTCGCCTCGACGTACACACACTCACTCCACTCTGGTGTCAGACGGGCTGACGGATCCAACCTGGCACTTTTTTTTTCTTCTTTTTTTCCTTCTTGTTGCGACAACGTGACCTAGAAAAAGCTTCCAAACCCAGAGCTTTCAACATCGGCGCCTTTCGTCTCGCTTTTTCTTCGTCCATTTCTTTCCTCGTCGTGACGAGGTTGCGGCGAAAACACAGCATTTGTTGTCGACGTGAAGGGTGGAGTCGCAAGCGTCACGGTGTTTTGTTATGACAGCGTCGTGAGTGAGACGGACCAGAGGCGAGCGTCTGCGCAGAAACTCCAGTCGACACATGACGGATCCTAATCACATGTCGCGCTTAGAGACGTCGCACCTGTTGTCCCCGTACAGTCATGGCGAGTAAGTGTTTTTACGGACGAACTCATTCATCTGCTGTTCATTCAAACTCTAGAGCTGCGTCTCAAATCGCATACTTGCGTACTTAAACTATTTTTAAGTGCATACAGTGGGGCAAAAAAGTATTTAGTCAGCCACCAATTGTGCAAGTTCTCCCACTTAAAATAATGACAGAGGTCTGTAATTTTCATCATAGGTACACTGATATAAGTGACTGGGAGGAGGATACGGAGCAAGTTGGCCTCCATGAGGAGGAACTTGTCTCACCCTCTCCAGCACACACTGAGGGCATTGAGGAGCTCCATCAGTGATAGGATGCTCCATCCCCGGTGTGTGAGGGAGAGGTACCGCAGGTCCTTCCTCCCTGCTGCCATCAGACTCCACAATAACAACACAGCCAGATAATTATCTAACTGCACCTTTCTTGCTATTTTTGTAAATATGTGTATATAATATAGTGCAGATTTATTTTCTATTCTATTTAGATTCTTTCTTTTCTTTTTAATATTTTATTTCTGGGTGTTTTTATTTTTCTTCTGGTATATTGCTCTTGCTGTTTGTTAAAAAGAATTTCCCCTCGCGGGACAATAAAGGGATTCTGATTCTGATTCTGATTCAACTGTGAGAGACAGAATGTGAAAAAAAAATCCACATTGTAGGATTTTTAAAGAATATATTTGTAAATGGTGGAAAATAAGTATTTGGTCAATAACAAAAATTCAACTCAATACTTTGTAATATAACCTTTGTTGGCAATAACAGAGGTCAAACGATTACTATAGGTCTTTACCAGGTTTGCACACACAGTAGCTGGTATTTTGGCCCATTCCTCCATGCAGATCTTCTCGAGAGCAGTGATGTTTTGGGGCTGTCGCCGAGCAACACGGACTTTCAACTCCCTCCACAGTGTGTCTCAATTCTTAGTATGTGAAACGTAGCGCTCCATACACACTAAATTGTCACTAAAACGCCCACAAAACTGAGTATGGATCGATGGACACTTTCTGCCATAAACGTCTCCATCTTAGTGATGTTGACGTTGTAAACGAAAGTTACATCATATATATATATATATATATATATCTTTATATATTTATATATAGATATACAGTATATAAATTCATATACTTACAGGTCCATTTTCAGCAGCAGTAGGACGACGACACGTCTTCGGTGATGACACCGGCGTAAATATCTCGCCAATATTTTTTCATATTTCTTGATGCAAACAAAGCGTGCTGCCAGCAGGTGGCGATAGCTTTCCTGCAGCTGGTTGAAATCATCGTTAAATAGTAGTAGAAGAAGAAGCTGTCGCGTCATTTCCTGTTAGTGTGTAGCAGCAGTGTTTTATTTGAGACATACTATCCGTGCAGAATTTGCGTACTAGTTAGTGTGTACACTATCCTGATGCATACTAACCTCCAGTGCACTAAGAGAAGTATGTGATTTGAGACACAGCTTAGGGTTAATTTGAATCGGAATTTTTAGTGCATTGATACTTTGACTTGAAAGTCACACAATTATTTTTTTGGGCCCATAGAGGGCACTGGGGCGCCGCCCTCCCACTGATTTTACAGTTGTTTTTTAAAATGTATTTATCTTTTTATATTTTAGCCATTATTATCATTTATTTAATTTAGTTTTAAAATAATCCTCAACATTGATCGTTTTGTATGTTCAGTCCGCAAAAGTAACAGAGAAGCGTCGCTCTGAATATGATTTCACTGAATATGAATATTTTTCACCAGCCGCCACTGATTTACAGCTAAAGTCAATGTCAAGACTCACTCATTCAAGTTTCAACTGTCGTCCAAAGCTGTCAAAACTAAATCACACAAGCGCCAACTAATGTATATTTACCAACTGCCCTTAACACTTGTGTCAAAAGGAAGTGAAATTGTGATATTTTACAACTTTTCCATTCTTTGCATATGTGTGTCAGCAGTGATGGGTTGATGAGGCCTCGTCAACCCATCACTAGTATACAGTATATTCTGCTGTAATATTTGTAACTGCACTGAGAACGTACTGCACCAACGTTGACACAACTTTATCGACACATGGACAACATAATGTAAAACATTCAATTTCAATTCAATTCAATTTTATATAAAGTGTCTTATCATAACAAAGTTATCTCAAGACACTATACAGTTGAAATAAGACTATAGTTGATTAAGGAAAAATAGATCCCAGCAATTCAACAAAGAGCAAGAAGCGAAACACTGTACAGTGAGCTATGGTGAGGAAAAACTTCCTTTTAGAAGGCAGAAACCTCGAGCGGAACCAGACTCATTGTTGACGGCCTGCCACTTTGACCGGCTGGGAGGAAGGATGAGGGGGGGTAGACAGATGGATAAGGAGAAGAGTGAGAAAAAAAAGAGGAGAGTGTAGGAGAGTCCATGGAGGTGCTGGAGAGAACTCGGGATCTGATGACGTGGTAAGATCCTGGATCAGCAGCAGCTCTGGAGGTGGAGCCCTGGGGCTCCGGGAGAGAAAACATTGAGACCTCTTTGTGATGATGTTACTTTTACTAGTAAAAAAAATTTTTGAGTTGAGTTTTTAAGTTGAAACTTACACTTGAAAGAAAACAAAAGCCTGACTAAGAAAACAAAAGCATGACATTGTAAGTGACAAAAAATTGTATTAAAAAAAGAAACAGACAAACATTGAACTCGCTCCAAAAGGAAAAGTATGTGTATTTTAGTTGTTGGTTGAATCAATGGAATGGACTGAGCGAAGGGTAAAAGAAAAGCACTAATGTAAATCAATGTATTATCAACTGGGGATGTTGCTGCCATTATTATTTGTGAATTAAATACAGATACAATAAGTGTTAAGTAAGAGTTAAATTAACAAATTAATTGTGGATTTCATCTTAAAAAGGCAGTAAATGACAAAAATAAAATAGAAATAATTGGGTTTAATATGTGCTGCAGTGCAGTTGTCGAAGCGAAAGCTAATTCTCTGTCTCAGCACACAACGTGGGAACTAAAATATGTTCCTCGCTGTTCCAAAAGGGATAAAAAGAAGGATGGAAACGTCGGCCCTCAAGGATAAGAGAAACGGTCTGCCACGGCCGAACGTCGAGGTAAAGCAAACTTGTCGTAAATTGTGTCGCCAGCCGAACACAAATCTTCGCTGTCCTCGTAAAAAAAAAAAAAAAAAAAAGCCGTTCATTCCCAGCGACCCGTCACTCAAGAGGCGCTAAGTGAAATGCAAGTCGGCGCTCAATATCAATTAAAGAAAATACTAAGCAGGAGGACGACGAAGCCGCCCACGTGAGCGCTATCGACGGAACCTGCAGTCCACTCATTAGAGGCCCCCGGTGGACTGTGGCGTCTCAACGATTCCGAAGAAGGCGGGAGGAAGTGAACGCTCCGGTGAGAAGTGAAAGGTAAATAAACTCCCCCGCTGCTGCGGTGCGGCAGGATGGACCGGACGCTCTGGTTCCTCCTGCAGACCCTGAAGCCTTGTGACACCAATGTTCACGGCCCGAGGAGCAGGTCCAGCTGGTTCAGGTTCAACATGGACCTTCTCAACAGTCGCCCCAAGTCCAGACACACGACTGTATTGGTCTTGTTTTATAAACCTGAGGTGGAAAAATAACATTTTAAATATAAAGTCCAATTTTACATCAACACCTTTCCTAGCCGTGTTTTAAAACAATTATTTGCAAACTCTCAGTCCGGTGAGCATTTTTCACTTTAAAATAATCCATATAATTTGTCTTTTAACGATTATTACTGTCTGAAAGGTGTTTTGTTTTTCAGAAAAATATGGTATTTTCTCTGGAGTAACATTTGTCTGTGACTCTTGACACGTCACAGCGCTTTTTTCACTAAAGTTTACTCCAAAATAAACCAGTAAACTAGTAAAAAATAAGTAAAACACAAACTCTATATCGGTCCACATGACGAACACCATTAACTTGTTTCAAATCCATCATAATGGGGCATTAAATGGTAAAAAAACGAAGAATAAAAAGATGGAAATGAGTCCAACAACAATAAGGCAACAACAAAACATGTTTCCATTAAATTGCCTAGAACGACTATAAGCACTACATAATATTAAATATATTTAATTTGTCATTGATAAACTATATTAGTGACATTATCTGTACATGTGTTTAAATCATTTTACTTGAAAGTAGTCTTTGGATCCTTTAGTAGGAAATTAGCCTAAATTAAATTGTACTTTTTTGACTTCAAAAATTTGACACATTTTCAAATATTTAAATAAACGCAAAACTGTTAAGAAAATAATGAATAAATAATTTGATTTTGGTTTTTAAATATTACTAGATTTTTAACAGAACTATTAGCGTGGTAGCATTTCCTTATATATTTTTGGTATTATATTAGCTCTGATTACTCAGTTTCACTGTGAACATTGTTTTTTTTTTCTTGAACAAGA
Source organism: Callionymus lyra (assembly GCF_982586985.1). Lineage (NCBI taxonomy): Eukaryota > Metazoa > Chordata > Actinopteri > Syngnathiformes > Callionymidae > Callionymus > Callionymus lyra. Next base: position 10,551,842 of record NC_141824.1, read on the forward strand.
CAAAAATAGGTACATTTGCTCTCAGCTGTTTATTTATCAGTTTATAGTATGTTTTGTAGAGCATATGAGTTCGAATCTGGATGAATCCAACAGCCGATCTGGACCAGAGTTGTAAGAAAAAGTCTTTTTTAAAAGAAACATAAGTCGAAGACAGTTGTTCTCATCTAGGCTTAAAGAAACAATATGTTAACTTCTATGTCTTTCTCTCGCAAAACGTGTCAAACATTTGTCTACGCCCGCTGAGTGATTTCAAGTGGCTCGGCAGGAGGTGGAAAGTAAATCAATCTAAAATAAAAATGTATTTTTGTGACATTTAAAGTGCCAGATATCAACCGAACAGAATTAAGATTGACCGAACAAAAGACAGTATCGTATTAAAACTACAAAACTTTCTGTTACAGTTGAGTAGATAAACATTTTGCTCGTCCAACAAACTCAACTGTAAAAATATTTTTGGCTTTTTATGTGATTGATTTGACACCCTTGCACTATCATGACAATTTTTAAAACATTTGCTGTGTCTCAAATCGCATACTAGCGTACTAAAAGTTAGTATTTTTAGTGAGTTAGTGCGTCTCAAGTCTTAGTATGCGAAATTTAGTGCGCCATGCACACTAAATTGGCGTACTAACACGCCCACAAAACTGAGCATCGTTCGATGGACACTAAACACACTAAACAGTCGCCATCTTAGTGACGTTTTAAACGTAAGTTACGTCATATATAAATGTATATATATTCATATACTTACAGGTGCATTTTCAGCAGCAGTAGGAGGATAAACTCGTCTTTGCTGCTGATACCAGCTTAAATATCTCGCGATTATTTAGATTCTCATATTTTTTCTTCATTTCTTTTTCCAAACTTGCAAAACGTGCTGCCAGCAGGTGGCGGCGATAGCGTTCAAACAGCTGATTGAAACATCGTTAAATAGAAGTAGAAGAAGAAGCTGTCATGTGATTTCTGGTTAGTGTGTAGCAGCAGTGTTTGATTTGAGACATACTATCTGCGGAGAATTTGCGTACTAGTTAGTACGTACACTAAACTGATGCATACTAACTTCTAGCATACTAAGAGTAGTATGCGATTTGAGACACAGCAATTGTGTTTTTGTTTTTTTCATGGTACGCCAGTTAAGAAGTCGTAAACTACGATCTCTGATGAATCGGATTCAAATATACTGAGTGAGAAACCTTCAGGAAGATGAAGCTTGTGGTGAAAATTACATGATCGTAAACCAAAAAAAAGGCTGTTATATAGTAAGGTAGTAATGTATAATACAACAATATTCCTACATAAACTCTTTGCTTAGCTCCCACACACACACACACACACACACACACACACACACACACACACACACACACACACACACACACACACACTGTAACTCCCAGAGCACACATTTCACATGTCACTGCCGGAGCAGCCTGGAGTCAGGATGAGACTCGGCAGAGTTGGCCGGAGCTGCATCGTCGGAGGAATGTCAGGCTAAATAAACACGTGTCTGCTGGAGACCCGAAGCAGCCTCTTCTCAACTCATCTACGCTCCCCGCCGTCCTGAGGAGGAACAAGCGAGGGAGTCTGGGACACTCCGCGGCACTTAACGCTAAACAGCACTCGCCCACATGGCTGGGAACATGAAGTTGTCGGTTCGTCGGACAGTTAAGGAGGGAATACAGTGGAAGACGGAAGCGTTTTGGGATGGTTTTTAATCGGGGAGTAGATGAACTTTATATGTGTGGGTCGTTGATCAGGAAACCAGTGTTGTGACAGATTTACCAACTGTTTTGAAGTGTGAACCTAAAAGCATGTCTCAATCTGAGATTTGGGTTCTTGGATGTTAACTTATGAGATCCTCACTCGTTATTAGGGGAAATATGTTGATCACAATATCATCATTTTTCTTTTCTTTAGTCATGCGTTGGCCAACTTTTATCATCAGAAACAAGCTTGGTCGCACATCGTACATATCATGTGTGTTCATTGAGATCTTTACATTTTTTTTAATTAATTTGTGGATAAAAAAAAAAATAAAGGTTTCCCCATCCAAATGCTTTTCTAGTCCTGCCCACAAAGGTATTTCCTCCCATACTGCAGGGGGCGACATCTACCCATCAACGCTTTTTCTTCTCTTTTTTTTTAAGCAGAAACTATAGTTTGACTTTACGGATTTAACTGAAGTGTAAAAAGTGTTCAGTCATTAAAAAAATATATCAACAAGGAAAAAGTTAATAGCTTGGAGAAAGAAATTCTGTGAGAGTGGTGCGTTCAATTACCTTAAACAAATGGTATTTACAGGGGAAAAAAACAATTATGAGCAAGTTAAAGAGAAAAAATACATATATACAAAACGTATATAAATTACAAAAACATAAATTTCCATAAGGCTCTTTTATGTATTAACTTTTTAAAAATCATGATCTAAGAAATACTAGTTGACTTTCTTGAATATATCTTTAAACGTACATACCTTTCTCAATATGTTTGTATTAATACTAAAACACTAAGGCTCATATGGACCAAAACATTCAATTCAATTTTATTTAAAGTGTCTTATCATAACAAAGTTATCTCAAGACACTTTATAGTTGAAGTAAGACTATATCTGATTAAGGAAAGACAGATCCCAGCAATTCAACATTAATTACGATTAAGTAATGTCATCTAGATATAGTATTGTTTCTTCTGTTTCTTGTTTTACTTTTGACAAGACTAGCAAGTGTGCAGCATTTATTACATTTTAAATAAAAAAAATATGATCTATTATGGTTGTTATGACCTGCTCTAGTAGAAGAACTCACATTTCCCCGATCCTTAAAACTCAACTTCCCTGGCTGCCAGTTTCTTTCAGAATCAATTTTAAAATTCTAGGTTCTTACTTTCAGATCTATTCATGGTCAGACCTTCCATCAGTGATCTGATCCAGACTTACACCCCAGCTCGGGCTCTGAGGTCTGTGGATCAGAATCTACTGATGGTTCCTGAACACACTTCCGGACCAGAGGAGAGAAATCCTTCCAGACTGTTGCTCCTAAGCTTTGGAACCATCTCTGTGTTTGATGATCTACTGACTCCTTCAAGAAACATCTGAAGACACTTTTATTTGTGCTTTTCTGGGACTCCTGTGTTTGTCTTATCTGTCTTGACATTTTAAAGTAGATATTTTAACTGTGTATTGTTTTTGATTGTTAAAGCGCTTTGTGACCCTGGTCTAGAAAGATCTTTACAAATAACCTTTACTTATTTACTTACTTACTATGGTCTGCAACATATTTGGTTGAACAGTTTGTCTATTGATTCAGTCACAACATAAACAAATAAAGTTGTGTACATAAAAACAAGGGCAAAGAATGTAAATAACTTTCACACTGTTTATATTCGACATGTTAAACAAGTTAAATCTGCATGAATTCTTTGTTCAGGGCGTTATTGTATATATGCTCAGATTTCTTTGACATTCGCAAGCCTCAGCGCCTCCGTATTTCACCCTGCGGTTCCGAACATGCGGCGGGCGGACGGCAGCTGCCCAGAGAAAACATACAGTTGCACATATCAAACACACATCTCGAACACGGGGGCCTGCACAGTGTCGTGGACGGCGGTTGAAATTGACGAATGTTACGGGGGTGAAACGGAGCATTGATGTTTTATGTGGGAACACGTCGACCCGCTCTGTTTTGACAACAACCTCTCGTGCGTGGGGGTCTAAAGCAGTTGTGTGTTTATACACATGTTGTATCAGCGCAGGTGTGTGTACGTTAGAGCGCACATTTTATCAGTGTGTTATCAGTTGTGTATCGTACGGACATTAAAAGCCTCTCGTTGGCCGTCTTCGTTTCTGTTTCGTGTCTCTTTGGCGCTCTCTGACATATTTGGGGAAAGCTCCTGACGGATCGGATCCCTGGAACACTTGCTCAAAGGTTGTCATAAGTCTGGCTGAGAAAATTCACTACAAGCGGAGAGAAGACAGATATGTAAAATCTGGTGTTAGTGTTAGGATTATTAGTGTTGTTGCCCTCCCATGTGAAAAGTGCAAACCAAGCACTTAGAGTGAAGTAAAAAGAAAGTTAAACGCTGAGACCACTCAAGAGGCAAATAAGCTACAGAATAAACATCATGAGTGTGTGAGTCAAATATTGGATTTCCAATCCTCGTAGGACCTGATCTTTAGGACCAGCCACCAGGTGCTTGGCCAACCGACCCCTTCTTTGGCCCTGGCTCCGGGTTGGTGGTGACATTTTGCCAAGGCAAGAGCAACCTTTAGCTCACTGAGATCCTTTGAGTCAATCTGGGCAGTGATGACCCTTTTTATTTTTCTATTATTTTAGTTGGGCACTTCCTGTTTAGCCTCTACCCTTGTCACCCATGCTTCAGTCAGACTCATACATGCCCCTTTTCCACGGCTTGTCTTAGCCCTACTTAACTCCAATCGACTCAACTATACCCGTTTTGTGTTGTATTTCCACCAGTACAGTATGCCAAGGCAGATACTTTTTTTGGTACCTGCTTCCCTCTGGTTCTAACCGAGGCTAGCCGGCACTAAAAAAAAGAGACATGGACCAACTGATGGAGTCATCAGCGCAACTCCCAACAGAAGAAACAAACACACCGAAAACACCGCGAAAAGGAGTATGCTATGTCCATACGAAAAGCTGTTCTGTGGTCTTTGGTCCCGAAATTTTTGTGTCTGGTGGCCATTGAATTGAACCCATGGCCCATCCTGATTAAGTACACGATTACCTCCAAGTACTACATTGTTGTTCTTTGTCTTTGTGTCCCGTACAAAATGACATGAGTACCTTTGACGTACTGTGTATTATGGCTGCCCTGCTCGCCGCAAATCGCTAGCAATCGAGTCAAAGAACTGTGAAGTTGCCATTAGGTTGCTTGGACTTACAGCTTGGGTGCATGGTGGCACAGTGGTTAGCGCAATTGCCTCAAAGCGAGAAGGTTTCAGGTTCACTACCAGGTTGCGGGGTGGAACCTTTCTATGTGGAGTATGTTCCCCGGTTGCGGTTTCCTACCACAGTCCAAAAAACAAACAGAGGTTAGTAGGGAACTATGGGGAAATTGTCTTTAGGTATGAGTGTGTGTGTGAATGGTTGTCTTTCTTTTTGTTCCCTGCTACAGACTGGCGTCCTGTCCAGGGTGTCCCCCTTCTCACTCGAACGTACTCCTTCACTCATATACATGACTTGTTTTGGATTCCCTTTTTGTGAGATTCTCAAAGCACTCTTTGTTTTAGAAGGAAAGTGGTGAATACCTCTGAAGCTTCTATCGTAAAGGGAGTAACAGCCTTGTCAGTGATTTACATTTTCCTGTTTGATTTATACGTGGATCTAATAGGTGGGTGGAGATCAGCACCCATATCTCCAGGGAAAGGCCGTCCGCTCGTACATATATTTTCCCTTTAAATGCCTGCTGTCATAACCGATTAAGCCTGTTTACGTTGGAAACTATAAACTACCGTCGTCCATACATTGATTAATGTAACCGGGTCAGAATGGCATCATCTTTAGAACAGACGCCGAAATGTAATCTTCATCATTTTTTTTTTTTTCTACCTCGACATGTCTTGAGGACAGTCCGCCCCACAGGACGGGGTGAGGTGGGAACATCCTTGAAGCGCACTCTCAGCAGCCTGGAATGAGGCGATAAGCAAAAGTGAGTCTGTTAAGAGAGAAATATGGGAAGAGTTGACATGTAACCCGAGCGTTATTCTTTCAAGAGCCGCTGTTGGATCCCTGCCCCGGGGCACCGTCCAACAAGGTGAACGCTAGAATCCTAATGAAGCTGTGAGGACTCAATCAATAGCCGCTCAGGACCAGCACTGGAGGAGGTCTAGGGGGAAGGCAATGAGAGACACGCGATGGAATGCAAAGAGAAAAGAAGTTAGATAGCGAGACGGAATGTCAAAGAAGCCGAATCAAAGACCGCGTTAAAACAAAAGGGGGGGGGGGAAAAAGTAAAACATAGAAGTCTTAGAAGGTGAAACGAGGACGTCGGAGGATCAGGATTCAATATGGGAAGAGTTGAGGATGATGTGGGGTTCAGGGGATGATACACACATAAGGGGGGGAAAAAAAAGTGTGAGTCGAATGAAATCGAAGTCACTTAGAGAAAGCGCATCGATTGTGGTCGGCCGAGCCCTCCATCCGTTCTCTGTTTGCTGAGATCAAGTCTATTCGCTGCATCTCTCCATCAGTCTCCACCAGCCAGACCAGCAACTCTCAGACTTATGTTGATGACTTTGACTCACTTTCTGCACTTTCAGCTACACACACGTACATGATGCAACAGAAAACAGTCAAAAATCAATGAAAAATTCTGGGATATTTCTTTCCCCAGTAAATCGATTCGAACACTATTGGGTCAGTACTTAGGTGTTTCCAGGACAAGCAGGATATCTACCCAACTTTTTTCCTGGGTCCGCCCCAAGTTCTCCTCCCAGTCCGACGCACCTACCATCATCAATTATCCAATCGCTCATGAAAATAGAAGAAAGAAAATAGAATTAGGAAAAGAAGGGGGTTAAAATTAATAGAGGGACCAGAAAAACAACTCAATGAATAAAAAAATATGCAAGAGGAAGTGAAAAAAATCTAAATAATTTCTACTAAATAATAATTATAAATTATAAAATGAATTAAATTAACATTAAATCTCTAACAGTATAGAGAACAATAAAACAAGAGATTAAATAGTAAATATTTATTCAAATAATATAATAACTTGAAAAGTTCATGTAATAATTATAATACTAACTAAATCAGATAATCCAATTTAACCCAATTTCCCAAGAAGGAGATCTCCAGATGAATTATTAAAGTTAATCAAATTATTATACTAATGAATTAAAATCATTCAAGTCAAAACAATAGTCAATTAAGAACTTATTATTATTTATTTATTTGACTTACTAATAATAATAACTAAGTTGAATATATATGTATAGCACAATTAACAAATAGGAATAAGAGTAACTGTAATAATTGTCAAAAATAACACAATTTTAAATCAATAAAGTTCTATCCAACCTAACCTAAAAGATGGAAACAATAAAAAAAATAATATAAAATTAAAAAATAATAATAACAAGACCAATAATTGATTATTGAAGAAGAATACAAAGTAAATGTAATAATAGAAAAATAATAACAAAATAAAGACCTGACCAAATGCAACACATGTTAAATTATAGTTTTTAAATAAACAAACTGCTGACATAGAAGTCGGTGATTGATGATGCGCAGTGACAAACTTCCATGCTTGACCAATCAAACCCGAGTGGGTGTGGTTATGGTGAACAAGATTTCATCTCCAGAAAAAGTGTTTTCAGTGGGCGGGGCTTAAGATAATTTTCTTATGTCAATATTTTAATGAAAAGAGTTTTGTAAAAACAGACACTCATGATACAATAGTGTTCAACATCTATTTAGGACACACTTAAATCAACACATTAGTTGAACTTTAAAGATAAATAAATGGCTTAAGTTAGATAATTAAGACTCAGTAAGTAGGTTGTTATTAGAGTGTTATAACTATGCTAATAGCCATTTTTTGTTAGATCCTTTTTGTGTGAAATGATCGATAAATGCTGTATTGTGCGACTGTATTCTCCGAAATGTCACATTTTTTATTTGATCTTGGCACAATAGATGTGTTTAAGTCACACACCTGCCATTATCTTAACCTGGTCAAATCACATGATCAACTAAGGATGTGGAAGTTCTGACCATAACTGGCCTAAAAACCAACAAAGAATTCCTTATCGGATCATTTTAACAGTGTGATGCTGCGGTCACCTGTTGTGTAACCATTAATAATAAACCTCCTTCTCTTGGCAACAGTCCACGTCGTCGGATCAAAGTGCCCGGGTCAGCAAAAACTGGTGTCATGATTGCATCCATTTATCGCTAATAGACGATTGGATGGAGGGATGCGCGGTGACCAGGAGAGCAGCTTAAAGACAAGCCATGTTGACTTGACTAAATAAAGCCTGGAGAAAGTGCCTGCAAATGCTGTTATAGGGACGAAGAGAGGATTGGAAGAGAAGCCTGATCGATACAGAGGAGCTCCCAGATTGAAGGAGCGGCTGGAAGGTGAACGAGGGATACATGGAGGTCAATGTGGAACGAGAGAAAAAAGGAAGAAAAGGGGATGTGTATCAGCTGACAAATAGGAAGATGTTGTCACAACATGATCTGGATGATTTTGTGTCTTCTCGTCTGGACTGTTGTAACAGTTTGTTTTCTATCTAAACAAGAAGGATCTGTCTCGCCTGCAGTTCATACAAAACTCTGCAGCGAGAATTCTGAGCCGCTCTAGTAGAAGAACTCACATTTCCCATGATCCATACAACTCTTCACTGGCCTCCAGTTTATTTCAAGATCAATTTTAAAATTCTGGTTCTTACTTTCAGATCTTTTCATGGTCAGACCTTCCATCAGTGATCTGATCCAGCCTTACACCCCAGCTCGGGCTCTGAGGTCTGTGGATCAGAATCTACTGATGGTTCCTGAACTTACGGACCAGAGGAGAGAAATCCTTCCAGGCTGTTGCTCCTAAGCTTTGGAACCATCTCTGTGTTTAGGTAAGGTAAGGTAAAACTTTATTGATCCCTGAGGAGGTCTCCTTCGGGAAATTGTTTAATTGTTTGATGATCTACTGACTCCTTCAAGAAACATCTTAAGACATTTTTATTCGTGCTTTTCCTCGATTTTCTAGAACTCCTGTGTTGTTTCCGGTGTTTCTTGATCTTTTAAGTATATCTTTTATTCAGTATTGTTTTGATTGTTTAAACACAAGCGCTCTATAAATATAAATTACTTACTTACTTACAAGTCGGTGAAGACCCAACAATGACTCGACAGGTCCTTCACCCGTGCATGAAGTCCACCCGTGCATGAAGTCCACGAGTCCGGACCGGCGTAAAAAAAAAGCTTCTTTTAACCCTCGCTGGACGGGTCTTCATCCGGACGCCGCATGACGCCCGGTCATGTGGTTACTGTACTTAGTCATCTGAGCCCGAGATAAAGCAGCCACTGGACGTGTGTGTGTGTGTGTGTGTGTGTGTGTGTGTGTGTGTGTGTGTGTGTGTGTGTGTGTGTGTGTGTGTGTGTGTGTGTGTGTGTGTGTGTGTGTGTGTGTGTGTGTGTGTGTGTGTGTGTGTGTGTGTGTGTGTGTGTGTGTGTGTGTGTGTGTGTGTGTGTGCATCCATGTGTGCGACGTCCTTCCTTCCAGCTTGTATTACGGTACACTTTAACAGCCGGCGTGGACATCAGGAAATAGGATTAGAGCACATTCATCCACTCCGCTCTCTACCCTCCTATAGCATCGCTCCAGATGTAAAGTACCTTTAATGTGTGTAATATCCGCCGCTGGATTAGTGAAATACTGTCTCTAGATTCAAGGCTTACCTCGGGATCGCCATCGTGGCTGTTTTTTTTTTGGTAACTTCCCTGTGAGTGATTTACACGAACAATGCCGCTGGACGTTCGCCGCCAGAGCACATTAAAAGGCCTTGTGGTGTGTTAACACCCGGCGGCGGGGCATTAAATGTCGATGAGAGATGATACGGCTAATACGTGTTTATGTTCTGTCGGACAGCTCGGGCGCTGGTGGTGTGTGTGTGTGTGTGTGTGGAAAGGGAGAGTGGGAGTGAAGGCGAGGGCGTGAAAGCCCACCATCCAAACTATGTCAGCTATTTAATTCCATCCCCTCAGAGAGCCAGGACATCTGTCAGAGCCTCATCCAGCTGTCCTTGGCTTTTCAAGTTTTCCCAGGACTCCACGTCTGCCTGCCCACCGTGTGCGCCGCTGTGACTCCACTTCTGGATCCGCATCCACTTTTTGCCTGGTTTACGTTAGAGGCTCCGAACTATCGTCGACTCGGTAAATTTATTTCTTACGATGTCGAGAGAACCATCATGAATCCTAAGAAGAACCAAAGCAGGAAAGATGTTGAGGCTTTAATTTTGGCGATTTCACGCCAAAACTTCCTGTTGATTTTTTTTTAGTTGAACGAAGTAACATCGAGAGAATGACTGGGTTAAAATAATTGATCAATTTGTTATAAGTGTTCAGACAAAATGAACACCAGCAGCTGATCCGCTCTATTCTACAGTTCAACAAAAAACAATATATGGCGTCATAAAGTTAAACTGAACTTCTCTATGTTTAGAAATGTTTATTCTTTTTCTTTTCCATTACATCAATTTACAGTATAAGTTTTATACAAAATATGATGTATTAATTGTTTTATCGAATCATACATCAAACAGTTGAACGGTATTCAAACAATTTTCAACTAAAATCAAACTATTTTCAACTATAATCAAACAATTTTTAACTATAATCAAACCATTTTCAACTATAATCAAACATTTTAACTATAATCAAACAATTTTCAACTATTATCAAAAAATGTTAACTATAATCAAACATTTAAACTATAATCAAACAATTTTAACTATAATCAAACCATTTTCAACAAACATTTTCAACAAACATTTTTCAACTATAATCAAACAATTTTCAACTATAATCAAACAATTTTCAACTATTATCAAAAAATGTTAACTATAATCAAACATTTTAAATATAATCAAACAATTTTCAACTATAATCAAACAATTTTCAACTAAAATCAAACAATTTTCAACTATAATCAAACAATTTTTAACTATAATCAAACAATTCTGACTGAAATCAAACATTTTTCAACTATAATCAAACAATTTTCAACTATAATCAAACAATTTTCAACTATAATCAAACAATTTTCAACTATTATCAAAAAATGTTAACTATAATCAAACATTTTAACTATAATCAAACAATTTTCAACTATAATCAAACAATTTTCAACTAAAATCAAACAATTTTCAACTATAATCAAACAATTTTTAACTATAATCAAACAATTCTGACTGAAATCAAACAATTTTCAACTATAATCAAACAATTATCAACTATAATCAAACAATTTTCATCTATAATCAAACAATTTTCATCTATAATCAAACTATTTTCAACTATAATCAAACAATTATCAACTATAATCAAACAATTTTCATCTATAATCAAACTATTTTCAACTATAATCAAACAATTTTCAACTATAATCAAACTATTTTCAACTATAATCAAACTATTTTCAACTATAATCAAACAATTTTCAACTATAATCAAGAAATAAAATGATACTGTAAAGTTTTTAAAATGTTTTCACAAATTGAAATGGAAATACATTCTTATATCTTATCTTTTTTATCTCTGTGTTTTTCATCTTTTACCAAACCTTATCTTATCATGAATCCACTTTGAATAAGAATCACATTCAAATAACACTTAAGTCTGAACATTATTATCTACAACTATATGTGACGTTGACTTTGTTTAGAGTGAAATTAAAACTATAATGATAGCTTCCTGTTTTCAAATCCAACACCTATTTCACTGACATTTACCAAGTACAAAAGATGCCGAGCGCACTCAAAAATCTGGAAGGTCGTCCTTGACAACTGGCATCACTCGTCGCCTCTGAAAGCCTCACTTGTGTTGTTTGTGTAATCACTCCGTTGTGTTTGGACGTGTGTGTTAAACAGCAGCTTCTTGTAAGCTGCACTCTATTCCCCCCATAATGCTTCGCTGTCTTTGTTAACAGGGTTGTGTCTCATAACAGTGATTTGTCGCCCAAAAGGAACAGGAAAGCGAAGGAACGATGAGTTCGTCTCGTGTGCGACCGGTTGCGACGCGCGGTGACTCACGGTCACGGAGGACGACCGGGGTCAGACACGCATGTGTCCAGGGGATGATGACTTCATTACCGCGTTGATGGATGGATGGAAGCAAAAGCCTTCGTCCTCTCCTCGAGACTGGATAAGTGAAAACCTCTCGGAGGACCAAACAGAGGGAAATATCGAATCACACTAATCACAATCCGGCATTTGTTTTGGCTCGACCTTATGATGGGGACTCCGCGGGGTGTGCTTTGTTTGCCCGGGCCATTGATTTACTCTCATTGTTTTCGACAACCTCGCCAACCTCCGCGGGCCGCCCGGCGAGCAGAACAAGAGACATGGATTTGTAATAATTCAAAACACCAGTATGGATTTCTGCTTTAACAACACGCTCACTTGTGGAATCGAGACGCATCGATCCGACTTCCCTCGACGCGCCCTCGCCGCTAGAAAAGAGCATCAGAAATCATTTGGTCGAGAACGAGCCATTTCAAAGTTTCACTTTTACTTTCCCCCCATTTTTTTTATGTGCGACCGTCTGGATCCGAACAAAAAAAACTACGCTCGCCCCTTAATCCCTCCATCACGCCCCGTTATTTACAACCGACGGCACTTTGGCCAAGGACTTTTTAAACAATGATATTCGTGGAAAATACCGCAACGTTTCCAAGAATTTTAAAAAACCCTTTCGCTGGCACAGAAGCGAAATAAATGTTTGGATATTATGACAGAAAGAAGCAAACACTGGATGAAGTCGAGATGAATGGATGGAGAGATGGATGGAATTTGGGGTTTTTTTTCCAACTACTGATGCGTTTCATACGTTAAAAGTTGACCTTGTTGCTGTAAAGGAAGTGACTTGATGTCAGGAGGTTTATTGAACTGTTTTTAATGAGGTTTTTTCCAAAGATTTATATCCAGTTTTCTACAGCGAGTAAAGTCACAAGTTATTGAACTTGTCGTTTTCCTGGATTAAGATGCTCGTCCAGAACTCCTATCAATTATTTCTGATAAGCCATCAAAATGACTGGAGTTCATAAGATAAACATGATACAGAGCACGGGTGTCCAAAGGTTTTGAGAGGAGGACCACCTCAGATGACCAGTGACTAAGATACCCGTTGGGTAACCACGGTTCTACGAATGAATGCGAGGCCCTCCTTGATCTATCTCTCTATCTATCTCTCTATCTCTCTATCTCTCTATCTATCTATCTATCTATCTATCTATCTATCTATCTATCTATCTATCTATCTATCTATCTATCTATCTATCTATCTATCTATCTATCTATCTATCTATCTATCTATCTATCTATCTATCTATCTATCTATCTATCTATCTATCTATCTATCTATCTATCTATCTATCTATCTATCTATCTATCTATCTCCCTATCTATCTATCTATCTCCCTATCTATCTATCTATCTATCTATCTATCTATCTATCTATCTATCTATCTATCTATCTATCTATCTATCTATCTATCTATCTATCTATCTATCTATCTATCTATCTATCTATCTATCTATCTATCTATCTATCTATCTATCTATCTATCTATCTATCTATCTATCTATCTATCTATCTATCTATCTATCTATCTATCTATCTATCTATCTATCTATCTATCTATCTATCTATCTATCTATCTATCTATCTATCTATCTATCTATCTATCTATCTCCCTATCTATCTATCTATCTATCTCCCTATCTATCTCCCTATCTATCTATCTATCTCCCTATCTATCTATCTCTCTCTCTCTCTCTCTATCTCTCTATCTCTCTCTCTCTCTCTCTCTCTCTAACGAAAAAAGTGTAATTGAAAAAAAACCTGCCTAATGCAAGGATGATCAAATATGTATCTGATGAGAAAACTTCAATCTTATTACTGAGCAGAGAAATTATGACTGAGAATAATCACTGTCTATGTTTAAATACATGAAGACAGTATTATAATAATGAAAGAAATCAAGTTAAAAGCCATTCCTCATAAAACAGAATCAATAAATAACTATGTTAAAAGTGGAATCTCTTCTTCTCTGGTAATCACCTCCAGTTCACAATAGCTTACAGGTACGATGTCTTTTTTGAAATTGGAAAAAATTAAGCAAATAATGAGAAAAGTTTTTCAAAAAATGGCAAAGATTTATTTCTTATTTTGTACCTTTTTCTTTTTGTTTATTTAATTGTTCTCGTCATATGACTGTTTCTAATCTCGACCCACCTTGTTGTTTAACTTTAAACATTTGTTTTATTTAATTTTAATTTAGTTTAGCTATAACTTTTTATGTATGTATTAGCATTATTTGTTTTTTTAAATTCTAATTGATTTTCTTGTATTTTAGTTTTTCAGCATGAGACTATAGTAGCTGTTTTAGTGCCTTTTACTTATTGTATTTCCTTTAATTATATTTTCTTTGTTTGTGTTTTAAACTGTTATTGTGTGCAATGTTTTACCTTCTCTTGTTTAAAAGTGATATATAATAAAGTTGAGAAATGGAAAAGTGAAATTAGTAACTTAATTCACTGCACATTAAAGGAATTATGTATATAATATATATATACATTTATTGTACTTAAATGTATCGCATTCTTTCACCTTTTTGTCTCTGAATCTACCCTTTAAAAAACAATACATACAATATAAAGTAACATTTGTTTTTTAAACCTCAAACCCACAAATGATAAAGGAAAAATAAAGAAAAAAGAACCTAAATATGACGATATTGCTCCCATTATTTTCATTTTTTTCAGGTGAACAGAGACTAAATAATTCTTAAACTGCAATCTAAATTTAGGAAAATGATGTCACAACATGATCTGGAGCTTATAATCCATGAGTTTCTGTCTTCTCGTTTGTACTATTGTTTATTTTCATGTCCAAACAAGAAGGATCTGTCTCGCCTGCAGTTGATACAAAACTCTGCAGCGAGAATTCTGAATCGCTCTAGTAGAAGAACTCACATTTCGCCGATCCTCGCCTGCCAGTTTCTTTCAGTCTGGAAAAGTGCTCTACAAATATAAACTACTTACTTACAAACTTACTTGTGCATCGATGCTGCTACTTAGATATGAAAACAGAATCTTGAGTATCGCTGAGAGTCCGATGTGTTCGTCTCTCTCACTCCACCCACAGCGACAGAAGTGAACTTTTGCTTGTTCTTGTTGACAAATCTGGTGATGTTTTTTTTCCTCCCAACTAGCAGCGTGACACAGCCTTGTGTGTTCCCGTCTGCAGGCATTGTTTGTTTTTGCACAAAGAACAGCAGGCGCAGCTTCTCTTCCGTTGAACATGCAGAGTATGCAGTAATACAGCATCAAGATACAGGACAACAAATCAATCGTACCAGAGGCCAGGATTTTAACCACAATCAGGATCAAGAGCCAAAATATAATGTACTATGTATTTGTTTTCTAGTCAATAAATGACTCTTTTAAAAAGAGATATGATATATTGTGATTTCAAATTATTTCATGCTGATAAATCATACATTTTGGCCCATAGAGGTTATACTTTCTTCATCTTTTTACATTTAATTTAATTTAAAATGTTTATTTTAATTTATCCTTTTTAAGTTAAAAAAAATTACTGGTTCGCACACAAAGAAAGTATTATATAAGTAGAAATATAGTTTAAGTTCTATTGCAGGGGCATTTCTTCAGGGGCCACATTTTATACACTGGCTGCTGTAAGGGGCCGGAAAAAAATAAAAGGAGCAAAAAGCATGAAATTAAATAATAAAATAAATCAAATATTATTATTTTTTAAATTGTATTTTTATTTAACTTATTTAACAATAAAATAATTTGATATGAAAGCACTTTT
Source organism: Callionymus lyra (assembly GCF_982586985.1). NCBI lineage: Eukaryota > Metazoa > Chordata > Actinopteri > Syngnathiformes > Callionymidae > Callionymus > Callionymus lyra. The sequence goes on from NC_141824.1 coordinate 10,567,420, forward strand.
TTTTCAATACATTTTTTATGTTCACTTGAATATTTTTTGGGGGTAAATAAATACAAAAAATTACAAAAGAGGAAGTCAAAACTCATATTTAGAGAGAGGTAATAAATAATAGAAATAAATACGATACAAAATTGTTAGTTTCTACATGAACTTTGACCTCACGAGGGTCACATAAAAACAATCAAAGGTTGTTGTTGTCAAGACGCTCGTTTCAGTCAAGTTTTACTAAAAAAAAAAAAACCTTTAAGCTAGTGAAAATTACCTCCATTTTAAAATAATGTATTTTTACCGTTTTTATTTATTATTTATTTTATTTGGAGGTTGGTCCGCGGCAGTGACGGCTAATGAAAAATATTCTAGGTGCGGCTCTTCTCCACTACATTTTCTTGCCTATACCATTGAAAGCATCAGTTGAAAATATTCTTATATTAAACTTAGACAATATTAATTACATGTGGAAATCAACAGTTGACAGCAAATAATGAATAATAAATATTTATTATTCTTCTTTGAAAACTCATTTTAATAATACTATAATATAGATCATACAGAATAAAACTAAAAAACTAAAGGTAAACTATTAACAACCTGTCCTCTGCACCAGGATATCAGAGATATGTTCTACTCACTCATCAAAAACTGACACAAAGACACTGCAAATAACAAATAATTATATTTTAAAACTAGTAAAATTGTCGAGAGCAGGGATCGAACCTCGCTTCCTTAAAGTAAAAAAACAAAACAATGCGTGTTACCGTGTGAACTAACCGAGCTACTGACGAAGTGTGAAAGTTAAACCTTCTGTATTTCAACTACCAGGGTCGCTTTTTCCAGCACCCCGAAATCATATTCAAAGAAGGCGCTTTTCTGTTACATTTGCGGTGCATATGATCTACAAAAACGTGATATCGAAGAAGGGCTCTCTCGATCCCTAGGTACACGGATATGACGAATGAGATAACAAACCAAGATCTGAATATATATCAATGGAAATATAGTTTATCAATGTGAAGAATTCTATAAACATGATCAACGTTGATGATTATTTTCAAACTTAAAAAAGGATCAATTATAATAAAGAATTCAAATTAAATTAAATATAAAAAGATAAAGAAATGAAAAATCTGCCAGATGGGTGTGAGTGTTCTGCAAAAAAAGTTTAGGGATCCCTGCGCTAAAGGAACCTCGCTGTACAATCAGTAACACTTTTGAACTTCCCCCCCTCTATTATCTATTTAAGCTGCATCTGTCCGAAATTTTAAAGTCCAAAAATCTTGCCGAACCAACACCGAGATAATAGATAATCAAGAGAATTCTACTGGACGTGATAACAGTTTAGTTCCCCCCCCGAAAAGAGGATCTCATTCCCACTCCCACTGGAACACATTACCATTCGGTAAAAAAAAAAAACCCATTCCATCTTGTTCACCTGTGAGCACGAGGTCAGGAAGTAACAAGAAATGTGGCATCAATCCGACTCCCCCCACCAAACCACCACCACCTTCCCCCCGACTCCGTAAGAGCGAAAATCACAGCGGCCGTATTGGCTTTTCTGGAGCGCCCGTCAGCTGTGAAAGGGAAGGTCACCCACGGCGCCGACAAGTGAGATTCAATTTAAAAATCCGTGCGGCTCGCCGAGGAGCGCTCGTCCTGTGAGGCCGACACCGTTGCAGTGCACTCCGGTTCAAAATCCTGATTGGACGGCGGCTCGTAATGAAGGCCATTCAGATATTAGTTGTTGTTACTCGTGCACACAATGGCGCCGTCTGGGGCTGCTGGGTAACAGGTAGCGTCGGGGGGGTTTTGGGGGGGGTGGTAGTTACGCTCGACCCACCAAGGGGCCGGTGGGGAGATTGTCCCTCTCGGGCCAGGAACCTGCCCACAAAGACAGGAAGCGGAACCCTTCCATCTGATACGACGGCACCACAGTAGCGCCTCGGGGGGGAAATATTTCAGCGTGACGCCAGTGATGGATTAGCTGCTATTTCCCCCCAAAAAAAAGAACGTGTTTACCTCGCAACGTATGCTGGTGACTTGCAGAGTAATACTCGATGACTTACAGAGTAATACTACAGTGACTTACAGTGTAATACTACAGTGGCTCTTAGAGTAATATTACGGTGACTTATGGAGTGATGATATGGTGACTTATGGAGTAATACTACAGTGATTTACAGAGTAATACTACAATGACTTACAGATTAATACTACGGTGACTTACGGAGTAATACTACAGTGGGTCGCAGAGTAACACTACGAAAACACGCAGAGTAATACTACAGTGACTCGCAGAGTAACACAATAGTGACTTGCAGAGTAAAACTACATTGACTTACAGAGTAATAGTACAGTGACTCGCAGAGAAATACTACGGTGACTTACGGAGTAATACTACAGTGATTTACAGTATAATACTACAGTGGCTCTTAGAGTAATATTACGATGACTTATGGAGTGATACTAGAGTGACTTACGGAGTAATACTATGGTGACTCAGAGTAATAGTACGGTGACTTATGGAGTAATACTACAGTGATTTACAGAGTAATACTACAATGACTTGCAGATTAATACTACGGTGACTTACGGAGTAATACTACAGTGGGTCGCAGAGTAACACTACGAAAACACGCAGAGTAACACAATAGTGACTCGCAGAGTAAAACTACATTGACTTACAGAGTAATAGTACAGTGACTCGCAGAGAGATACTACGGTGACTTACGGAGTAATACTACAGTGATTTACAGTGTAATACTACAGTGGCTCTTAGAGTAATATTACGATGACTTATGGAGTGATACTTGAGTGACTTACGGAGTAATAATACAGTGACTTACAGAGTAAAACTACGCTGATTTACGGAGGAATATTACAGTGATTTACAGAGTAATACTACAATTACTTGCAGATTAATACTACGGTGACTTACGGAGTAATACTACAGTGGGTCGCAGAGTAACATTACGAAAAACACGGAGACGTACCGCGGCAAAGACGGCAGCAAAAACCGAGACGAGAGTTTAGCAAACAAGAGCGAGGATTCTAAAGGAAGGCGAGTCGCGGGAGAGTCGTCAAGGCTTTGTTGTGGGGTTGTCAGGTGGGATTAACCCTTTCATCTCCTCGAAGTTTCGCACTTCAGCGACGGCCCGGTTTCATCTGCTTTTCTTCTCCCCCCCCCCCCCACCCCCCACCACCACCACCACTACCCCTTCGCTCTCGCTTTGATGCCATTTCATTCCAGCAAACAAACCCACCGTGTCCTTTCATCAGGCGGCAGCGTAGCGTGGAAGGCGGCGCACCGTGGTATGCGTCGGGCGAAACATGAACCACATACCGTACCGCCACCAGATCCTTTTGTCAGCCGCTCACCTCGGGTGGTTCCAACGACACGTCGTCGTCGAGGCAGGTGAGCGGTTGAAGTGAAGCGCAAACGAATCAGTGTCGTTGCGTTGTTGTTCAGAAACTGTACGGATGTTGTCGGACAAACGTTCTCGTCAGTAAGTATGTCAAGTTATTCGCTGACATACGATGAAAGTGTTGGGAATGTTTGGTAACGTGAGAAGAAACTGAAAGAAAATGAATAGACACTGATCCAACTCATACTTCCTGTTATAGACAGAGGTTCGATTTTGTTTAGTCGTCTACAATGTAAACTGTTTGACAATCTTTAAAAGAGTTTAAAATCACTGGACTGTCAATAAAGTTTTGAGACTTTGGCAGCGACCACTCGCTAGCTTCCATGAAAGATTGTTAAAAGATACGACAAGTACAACAATTGTTGTGTTTATTATACTTGTACAGGGTTTAAAATTATGGATAAATAAAGATAGTGCGGCTTTGTAGTATAACTCTGTGGCGTACTACTATGGAACTTCATGGAGTGATATTATGGTTAATTGCAAAGTGTTACTAAGACAATCGCGTAGTAATACTTCAGTGACTCGTGGAGTAATACTATGTTTACTTGGGAAGTAATACAATGAGAATTGCGTAGTAATACTACAGTGACTGTCAAAATAATACTATAGTGACTTACTGAGTAATACTACAGTGACTCACAGTGTTATACTACAGTGACTCACAGTGTTATACTACAGTGGCTCGCAGAGTAATATTACGGTGACTTATGGTGTGATACTAGAGTGACTTACGGAGTAATGCTACGGTGACTCGCAGAGTAATATTACGGTGACTTATGGTGTGATACTAGAGTGACTTACGGAGTAATACTACGGTGACTTGCAGAGTAATAGTCGATGACTTACAAAGTAATACTACAGTGAGTTACAGAGTAATACTACGGTGACTTGCAGAGTAATTATACGGTGACTAACAGAGTAAAACTATGCTGACTTACGGAGTAATACTACAGTGACTCCCAGAGTAATACTACGGTGACTCGCAGAGTAATACTCGATGACTTACAAAGTAATACTACAGTGAGTTACAGAGTAATACTACGCTGACTTACGGAGTAATACTACAGTGACACCCAGAGTAACACTATGGGGACACGCAGAGTAATACTATGGTGACGTACGGAGTAATACTACCGTGACTCGCAGAGTAATAAAATGTTGACTTGCGTAGTTATACTACAGTGACTCGCAGAGTAAAACTACATTGCCTTACCGAGTAATATTACAGTGACTCGCAGAGTCAGTGACCTACGGAGTATTACTACAATAACTCACAGAGTAATATTACGGTGATTTACAGATTAATAGTACAGTGACTGGCAAAGCAATACTACGGTGACTCACAGAGTAATACTACAGTGACTTATGTATTATTACTACAAAAACTCATAGAGTAATACTGCGGTGATTTACAGATTAATAGTACAGTGACTCGAAAAGAAATACTACGGTGACTCACAGAGTAATACTACAGTGACTTATGGAGTAATACTGTGGTGACTCGTAAAGTTATACTCAGTGACTTACAGAGTAATACTACAATGACACGCAGAGTTATACTACGGTGACTCACAGAGTAATAGTACAGTGTACTTTGACAGAAATCTGGCCATTTAGTTAAGTGGTCTCCAGGTCCAGGTACCAGTGCTGGTCCGTGAGGTATTTGTTTCCAGGACGCACAAAAATAAAACGTATATCATTTCTGTTCTATTGATCATTACTGTCTGAGATGTAGTTTCTCTGAAGTAACAGTAGCGAGTGACTCTTGACACGTCAAGACACTGGTTTTCCTCCGACGCTCACTCGTGTTTAACATCACATTTGTCCTTTTTTTTTTTTTACTTTCCACCGACATCTGCAACCTTCCCCTCGTCTCTCCGTCGTCTGCAGCGAGTCGTACAGTCTGCTTCTATCTCAGGAGGCTCAGACAGGCCTGACCTATTTACCAAACACTTTTATCCTCCTCTCCTCCTCCTCAGACCCGCCACACTCTCTCACTCCGGAGCGCCGTCCGTCCATCCGTCCGTCCGTCCATCTCGGGGTCTTGTTTCGCTTCTAGACTTCTCACCGATTTAGATTTTGTTCGACTCGTTTTCGAGCAGACGCTCCGCAACACACTCAGGCATGCATGGTGTGACCAGCGACTAAAGATAGAAGACAGCTGTAGACGAGCGCTGATAATAAAGACACAAATCTCGGCGGAGACGAGGAAAAAAAAAAAAAAAGACGTCGGGATGGACGTCGAGTGTGTGTGTGTGTGTGTGCTGGGAAATGGAATCAAGAGTGACACACACACACACACACACACAGCAGGCTCTACAGAAGCCAAACACACTTGAGGAAATAGCAAAACAAGGAAATTAGAATTCATGCCGTCACTGGAGTGTTGGTAAGTGTGTGACGGAGTGAGCTCTCCAGACTGAGGCGGTACTGACGGCCCAACTTCATTAGCGCGTCCCGTTCGTGCGACCGGACTCTGGTCCTCGCTCCACGAAGCGTCGTGAATCCAGATTATTTTCGGCGAAACCTTTAGTCCAGTGTTGTCCAAACCTTTTTTGTTTGTTCGAGAAGGGCCACATTTGATGAAGTGGAAACACGTGGGGGCCCTATGCGGACATTGACATCATAGCAGTAGTTATCGCATTGAGAACTTCAAAATAAAAGCTCTTTATAAATAACTTTTTCACAAAACATTTTCGGTATTTATGAATTACCGTATTTTCCGTAGTTTGGCCGGGGCTGCGACTTATACTCTGGAGCGATTTATGTGTGAAATTGTTAACACATTACTGGTCTCGAAAAGCCTATATAAATAAATATTACTTACTTACTTACTTACATTATTATCGGTATATCATTTCACATGTAATTTTCACTTTAAACCGCAAGAGGGCGCTCTAGGCCTGTGTTGATTATTTCAGAAGAGGAAGCGCCGCATCTTCTACCTCCGGAGTTAGCGGAGTTGTTTAAAAGTGACACCGAGGATGAAGATTTCATTGTATTTTAGTTATTTGGAGTTACACGGATGGTTTGGTAAACTTCTTAGCATGTTATTTATGCTATAGTTCTCTGAATAACTCTTAATATGTTATGTTAACATACCAGGTTCTCAGTTGTGTCATGTAACGTAACGTACAATTATTCAGCCTGTTGTTGCCTCTATTCTATTTTTATTTTAAATTGTCTTTCAAGATGACATGTCTGTTCTTGGTGTTGGATTTTATCAAATAAATTTCCCCCAAAAATGCGACTTATACTCCAGTGCGACTTATATATGTTTTTTCCTTCTTTATTATGCATTTTATGGCTGGAGCGACTTGTACTCCGGAGGGACTTGTAGTCTGGAAAACACGGTACAATCTACAATCTACAATTGGCAGCGTCACTTTGGGGTGCTTTTATTTGACTCGTGATCTTGTGGGACATTTCAAAAGTACTATATTTACAACTTAAAATGTTGTGTATCTTAAATTCTCCAATTGGGCCGCGTGAAATCTGCAAAGGCCTAAAAATGACCCACATTCTTGACATAGTCATTCCCATTTGTGCAAATTATCACTAACACAACCTGATAGACACACGCACACGCACACACATATATGCTCACACACAGACAAACACATTCTTACACAGACACACACATGCTCACAGACACACATGCTCACACACACATACATGCTCACACAGACACACACATGCTCACACAGACACACACACATGCTCACACAGACACACAGGCTCAAACACACACACATGCTCACACACACACACATGCTCACACAGACACACACACATGCTCACACAGACACACAGGCTCAAACACACACACATGCTCACACACACACACATGCTCACACAGACACACACACATGCTCACACAGACACACATGCTCACACAGACACACACACATGCTCACACAGACACACACATGCTCACACAGACACACACATGCTCACAGACACACATGCTCACACACACATACATGATCACACAGACACACACATGCTCACAGACACACATGCTCACACACACACACATGCTCACACAGACACACACACATGCTCACACAGACACACACACATGCTCACACAGACACACATGCTCACACACACACACATGCTCACACAGACACACATGCTCACACACACACACATGCTCACACAGACACAAATGCTCACACAGACACACACATGCTCACACACACACATGCTCACACACACACATGCTCACACAGACACACACACATGCTCACACAGACACACACATGCTCACACAGACACACATGCTCACACACACACACATGCTCACACAGACACACATGCTCACACACACACACATGCTCACACACACACATGCTCACACAGACACACACACGCTCACACAGACACACACATGCTCACACAGACACACATATTGCTGTTTGCTTAGGAAAAGAACTTAATAAAGCCTTACATCTGAGAAAACACACCGGCAGCACAGTCTAGACGTTGACTGACAGGACACACACTCACACACACTCATACACACTCACACACAGTCCACAGACCCTCAATTAGCCGACCCTCGGATTTACACACAAACACAGCCGCACACAAACACACACACTATAATAAGACTTACAAGATATAGAAATTAGCTGGAATTTATGACGAAATAACGACACTGTACAAACGCACAATCACACTACTTTTTTTAAACCACCAACTAAAAGTTTTCATTTATGAACTGAGCTAAATATAATTACCAATAATTTATTTAATTCAGGTAAATATGTGAGGTTCATTTTTTGGTTTTGGTTAGATTTTTACTTTTCCCTTGATTGATTGATTTTTTATGTTTTTAATGCAACAAAGGATGAAACGAAAGTTTACTTTATCCATAATTAACAAAGAATAATTTACTTTATTTCCATCTTTGTTAGTGAATGAATGTCTGCTGTTTAATTCACTAAAACATTGGTTTCATTATTGATAAATAATCATTAAAAAACTATGTGAAAACTGTGGGAAGTAAGTAATTAAGTAAGAAATCTCTATAAAGATGAACAAATATTGTTAGCGTGACAGAAAAAGACAAAAGAAAACACAAAACAGAAACTGAAAAAACAAGAAAATCAAGATAATTAAATTGATCAAAACTATATATAAACACCTAGTGTTTATAGAAATACTATTAAATGGGAAAAAAGGAAATATTTATAGAGGAAAAGTATAAAGTTAAAAAAAGAAAAAAACACAATATTTAAGTGCAGATAAAATATTTCCAAACTTCAGGACTGATTTCACAATCTCACCTCGACCACAAACCTTCTTTCAGTCCCTGACAGACTCGTCCTCCTAGTGCGTCGTCGACTGTCCTCCCTGCTCTGAGCGACACAACTATCAGGTTAGCATTGATTTGTCAAGTGTCTTGTTTGAGAGTCAATTAATCCTCACGATCCCAACGTGACGAGACAAGAAGAACGATCCAGATTCTGAGCGTGTTGCTAACATTACATAAACAACATGGATTAAAAAAAAATCATTATATATAATACAGAATTTTTATCCATGTTATTTATGCAACACGTTATAGCAACATGGTATATATATATTTATATATATATATATATATATATACCATGTTGCTATATATATATATATATATATATATATGTTATATTTATTTATTTTATTTTGTATGCCCACAGTAGCTTAAAAATAAAATAAAAATGTTGCTAAAAATAAAAGTATTTACTGTTTACTTTAAGGCAACATGATTGAATGAAAGTTTCAGTTTTATAGCAAATATTTTTTTTTTAAATGTCAAGAATTAACTCAGATCAGAATTTAAAAAAAGTTCAGAACGCAATAAGAATTCTAGAGAAAAATATCAAGTAAACTTAATGGATTCATGATTATATTATTATTATTATTGTTATTATTATTAATTACATAGATTTTTTTATTAACTAGGCAACAGGTATTCAGTACAATTCTTTCTCCCCTGATCCCAGATTGCAGTTCTTTTTGCCCTCTGTGGGATTGAGTATTAAACAGTACATGTTTATGGAAAAGTATTTGTCATTCATTCAAAATAAATACAGTTTTAGAGTTTGATTGGATATGATATTATATATGAGTAAAAAAAAAAAGGTAAAAAGTTGGACCAAGTTCATAGAAAAGTATATATTCCTTGCATTATTCAAATTTAATAGCATTAAGAATAAGATTTTTATGTTTAAATCTAAACTAAAAATAATAAATTTAAATAAATGAAAGACAGCTTTGGACTAAAATCACTGCATAAAACTAAGTGGAGACAATAGCAAGACTAAAACAAAATGAAACCAAAATCGACCTTGTAACTAAACAATATTATACGTCAAGATAAAAACTTACGTCATTGAATAAGTTATGATGGATATATATTATGTAAAGGCTCCTCTGAACTTATCTGAACTATATACTCAAGAGAGAGACTCCTGGGAAAAAACAGGACATTTGAGAGGGTCATTCCAGATCTCTGACGTCAGAGGATGACGTAGAAGTATCTCCACAGCTCTGACCAGGGAAAGTTTGCATTAATGTAAGTAAGTAATGAAGTCATTTATATATGTGGTTATTTGCAAACGTTTGCTGAGCTGGACGAGTCTGAGGATGTAACTCACCAGCCCACAGTAATGTTGGATAAAATCCGATAAATATAGAATAAACTTCAGAAAATATCTTCTCCTGGCATTTACTGCAGTAGTTATACTTTTATGACGTCGATATATGACGTTTAAAAGGCGATTTTTCATGAAGACTGGTTTGAATTCATCAGATAAGTTTTTACAACTTTCGAATTGGGTTGAAAACAGGACATATCTTGTGTTTATTTACTGATGGGATTAGAGATTTATTTTGGCTGAAGTGAAAAAAAGATCGAGTGACGGTCGCACTGTGGGTTACATGGAACTTTGCTGCCACCATGCGGGTAGAAAGGGTATGACAAAAGATTTGACTAAAAAGCCTTTAGTTTAATAAAGACTGTGGAGCTGATTTATGGATAATTCGCAATAATACCGGTTTATAATCTAAATATTTGAGCACTTAAATTTTTTTTTATAATAATTGCGTAACTATAAACCAAATTAAAGTCAGTTAAATTATACATTTTTGTGGTGCATTCAATCTTGTGGGACACGTTCATTATCACAAATTTAACTTCAATCTGCATAAATAATAATTATTATCTTTTTATTTTTTCATAATCACATAGCAAACCAATGCATCTTTATCTCTCTGTCAACACGAGGATATTTATAAGTCCAGTTTTTAATGGAGAGCTCGGTTTTTTTTTTAATTCTTGTACCTATTTGTCCTACTTTTAAAGTTGCACCTGAACGTAACCCTTCAGCCAAACGAAAGATGAGCAGAAAGATCTGATTGGTTGAAAGTAATGAGCTGATTAATCATTGGTTGAAATCTTAACGAACAGCCGCTCATTCGCTAGTACCTTATGACGTCAAACTAGCTAACATGATGTAGCATTAGCATGTCACCAAAGTATCAGAGCAAAGTATCGCAATTGTTTGGTGAGTAAACTTGTTTGATATCTTTATTTTACTGATCAGAAATAACACAATAGTAGTGTTTAATTTTAGGTAAAGATTGAAACAAGAATTCAAGTTGTTTTTCCAATAAAACCAGATTTACTGGTTTAAATAAATATGTATATATGTAGTCACTATATGTATACGTTTTGAGATAAGCAAGTGTTCTTGTCTTAAGTTATATTTTTTAATAATATGTTCAATCTATTTTTATCCTAATATAAGCAGATTAAGTTAATTTATGAGCTTTAAAAAGCCCAAATTTAATTTCAAAAGATGTGTGGTAAACTATTCTACTAAACAGGAAAAAATGTGTAAAATTAAAAGAAAAAACTGTAAATAATACGTTATTAATATAATGTTGTTGTTTTTCTATTATTATACTACACTGAGGCATAGAAATGACATTTTGTGAGTTTTAAAACAAACACTTTTTAAATTATGTTGGGTAAAGGAATGTATAAACATGATACTCCTGGTATCAATTAAAATGTTAAAGTTCTTAAATTGCATCCGTCACGTAAACCAATAAATCGACAACTATTTATGAAAACAAACCACAATTTTTATTCAAGCGTCTCATTTGTTTTATTATTCGACAGCAGCATAAACTGGCCCGTACCAATGATACGAATGAAACTAGTCCCTGTTCAAAACTAAACCATGTGTAAAACACTGTGGTGACCACTCATGTTGTGTCAAGTACCGTAACCGTAATATTGTGTAGACATTATTGCAAACGATGACATAAATCCAGCATTCGTTCCCCTCTTGTTCCCTTTTGTAGTTCATATCTTTCCGTCCTATCGAGACAGTGGAATGTAAGATTAAAGTGCCGTTCAGCAGCTGGGAAGGATACATAAAGAAGCATTATTCTCAAGTTAAGACTGTTCAGTACAGCTAGAACTAAACGAGCAGTGTGAAAGTGCACCATTGTAAAGAAGTGGGGGGATCATCCTGCCCCACTCTACGGAGTTCCATGTTTAGGTAAAGCGTCTGGAACAGGCCTCTAGGTATGAAGTCGCGTCCATGGAGCCGAACATGTCTCTCCGGACGAAGGAAAGGAAGTTCTTCAAAGGGCAGAGGGGTTGTCTGGAGTGGCGGTTGTGCGTGCGAAAGAAGGTCGTGTGGAATGTGACATCTTCGCCATTGTAGAGAACCCTGACGAACATCTCCCGGTCCAACACCTCCGCTTTGGTGGCCCGCTTTCTGAGCTGCTCGTGGGGCTCGGGAGGACTCCTCCACAGTTCGAACACCACCCTAGCCGCGAAGCGAGGGAACTTGCTGTCCTCCAGCCCCAGGGCGCTCAGCAAAGGAGCCACGGTGACGTCGTGAGCCGAGGAGAGGCTGAACACCTCTTCGCTCCGTGCTCGGCCGGCGACGCTGGCTCTGGCCACCTTTTCCATCTTGTTGGCGGTGCGGTTGAGATACGGGTGCATTGCCAATATGGCATATTTGTGATAGAGTCCCACCTTTCTGCGGTCCACCTCGTCCTCCAGCTGCTGGCGCCGGATCCCTGCGAACTGCGCTTTCGTCAAACATCCGCCGGAGCCGTCGTCGCCCCGGGTAACGCACGGGAAGGCGAGGCCGTGGCACAGGTAGCACTGCAAGGAGTCGATCGGGTTCGACGCCCGCAGGAGGCGGTTGGGTACGCCCAAAGTACGCGCCATATCGGCGTAGTTCCTCTCCAGCTCCACGTCGGCCACCCGGAGACGGTACTGGCGCCTCTGCTCCTCCTCCAGGTACCTGTTCCTGGCCGGACAGTCGCAGGCGGCGCCACAGAACAGAGTGCTCCACTGGTGCCGTACGGTCAGCTTGGTCCAGTCGTAGTCGGGCGAGAAGCCGTAGAGAAGGGCCAGCCCGCTTTGAAGGGTGCGGCTCCGCCCCGTGGTCTCCACCCACACCTCTCGTGGCGACCAATCGGAAGCGAGGAGACCGTGATGCCTGTAGGCCTGGCGCAGGAGCTGCCCGTTGCGAAGATGTTGCACCACACCTGGAGTAAAACCATATTCAATATCATAGAAGGAACAACCAAAAGTCATTCTTGTAGGTGTCCTACCTGTCTGGGTCAGCTCACCCATCTCACATGCACTGTGATTAGGAAGGCGAGACACAGAAGCCAGCGGCGACTCCCAATGGCCACGACTCCCTTGACCCATGTGGTTGATGAAGGAGGCCAGCAGAGGGTGCGACGGCTCCCTGCGACCCAGCAATGACATAATTTAGCATCTTATTTAAAGCTTCGATGAGGATCAAACTACAGTCAATACCTGCGTTGTTTATTGATCGCGATATGTGCCATCGCTATTTTTGTACCTAGCCCAGGGTGTTGAATTCAATCACACGAGGAACAAGAAGCTTTCCACTGTTTTAGTTGCGGACCAAACATTTTATATCTACCAAACTGTCTTGTGACAGGAAGTGTGAGTTATGATATCTTTGATTATTATCTGTGTTTGTTCTACTTTTATTCAAAGTCTCTGTACAATTTTTGACCTAGAAAGTAAGTAAGTAAGTCATTTGTATTTGTAAAGCGCTTTTCCAGACCAGGGTCACAAAGCGCTTAAACAATCAAAACTTAAATAAAGTATATACTTTAAAGGTCAAGATAACACTGAGAAAAACACAGGAGTTCCAGAAAATCAAGGAAAAACCTGCACGAATAAAAACGTCGAAAGAGTCAGTCGACTCCATCAAGCGCAGTGAGAGGAAGATCGTTCCAAAGCTTAGGAGCAACAGCCTGGAAGGATTTCTCTCCTCTGGTCCTGAACCGTGTGCGAGGAACCATCAGTAGATTCTGAAGCACAGACCTCAGAGCCCGGGCTGGCATTATCTTCAACACTGACAACCTTACAGGTCACAATATCAACATTAATTGTGTAAATGCTGGGAAGCATTCACACAATTGAGATCCTGTTTTCCTCCGACCTAAACTTTGTGCCGCTTCCCACAAATTTGATCCGATTTTAACCATTCAAACTTTTATCAATTAGCTAGTTTCCGAAATGCGGGCTATGTTCTAGCTTTCTGTTATCTCTTCCACTTTTCCTTTTATTCCTCTTTTTCTACCCCATTCATTTCAATGGGGAAAATCTTCTACTACTACTTCCACTACTACTACTACTACTACTACCACTACTTCCACTATTACTTTTACTACTACTTCTACTACTACATTTACTTTTCTACTACTTCCACATTTACATCTTATTCCACTTCTTCTACTTTAACTACTAATTCCACCAATACTTTAACAACTACTTCTAATACTACTACTGGCACAGCAGGGCCAGCATTCACACTGCATTTTCTTGTGGAAATGCACTCTTTCTAGTTCCACTAGATTTGAGGAAACCATCGGGCGGGCCACAATAAAGACTTGAATTGAACATTTAATTTAGTCTCTTAAGCGATACTACAAGTGAGACTCGTGCAAACGGACCAAAGGTACAGACATGAAAATTAATTCTGGGACACGAAACAATAACGATAATCCCAGATTCAATTTTGGATCCATCCAGATACAAAGTTGTGATCAGAAACTGGAGGGATATAAAGATTTAATCCTTTAAAATCTGCAGGGGATTGAAATGTCATTGTGTCAAGTAGTGCAAACATTCGTTTGAAAATTCAACTTCAATACCATTAAGAGTAAACATTCTCCTTTAGAAAGTTTGATCTACGCGTTGATATCGTTCTTTAACTACCTAATTGTTGTTAAGAATCAATCAATATGCGTTAACAGGCTGTGCTTTTCTACACAGAAAACTGCACTTTGCACTTTAACCACCAGGTGTCACCTTCAGTCAAAGTCAGTGGTGGGAAGCAGCTTGAAAACACGTGGGTGGGAATGAGAGGATCATTAAACAAAAAGAATACCATGAATTCCCACATACAAAAACCTGAACTCTGCATCAGAGGACTGACAATGCAGGTTATAAAAAAACAGCCTTTCATCCAGTATAGGACGGAGATTACGATTTCATTCAACTAATCTTTAGGGGATGAATCCCAGAGATTTAAAAGGAGAAAAAAGATTGACGGGGGATTTGATGGATGCTGTCCATAGTGACCACTGGGTGGGTCACTGATAGTACCTTCAATTAAAGTCATACTGACCAAACAATTTTCACCAGCTTTTTCACATTGAATGCTCCGTTTAATAATTCAACCAGAGGGTTCCATATGGATATGGGATTAAGTGCAACTACCAAAATATTGCTCCCAGCAGTGCACTATTGTGCCGAGTCAGCCACTGATGGTATGGTGGAGGTCTGAACAATCTCAATTTAATTGGCTGCTTTGGACAGGCGGGACGTTAGCAGTCAGTGGCGCTTGTGTGGAAAGTCAGGCTGTCTGAGTTCCTCACCATTAAGGATCCCAATTCCATTAGGCAATACTACAGGATAAGGAATAGGGAAGGGATTAACAAGGCATCTTAAGAGAGGGGAGGGTCGTCCTCAAATTACCGAATATATATTCGTTGATAGAGCAGCAACGTTCCCCCTCCCTAGTTACCGATGGAGAATGAGGGACGACCGAGGAGGCGTTCCTCCCCGATGAGAGTGCAGTAAACCGCAGATGGAGACAGTGGGTCTGCAAGCTGCTGCCGGTTCATTCACAACACACATCCCGCGGTCGAGAACCAGGGTATACATTACATTTGCAACTTTAAATTCCCCACACAATCAAAATAAATTGAATGAAACAGGGGCCGTGCTAATGGCTTCAGTGAAATGTACTTTTTAACAGCAGAATACTTTTCTTTTAAAGATGCAGATTGCACTTGGTCTTCTCAACATCTTTTTTTATTTAAATGCAAACTCCATTCAGAATTCTTAATCATCCCCAAACAGACTGTGTGCATCGGTATTAACTCTTAAGGTCTCTTAATACGTTTTACCACTGACTGTGCTCCATCTCTTAAGGCTAACCCAGTAAGAACCTCATTTTATGGTTCCAGTCAGGAACAACAAAAAATGGCCAAACTTGAAACAGAACACTTTATAAATTGTATTTTTAATCAATAAACGTTTGTTTCTATCCACTTAACAGCAGTAAACGACAGAAAACAGGATTGAACAAACATAGCGTCTCAAAGTCTGATTAATTTATCCACCAACACAGATCTTAAACTCTATATTATGACCTCTGTATTTTCTTTTAGATAGAAAGATATTTTATGTAATTTATAATGTAGATGGTGAAGAAATATTCAGTCAATTGTTACTAGGATGTAAACTACTGACCTCTCATTAAGTTTTTAAGGGGGATGGAAACTCCTTCAGGTCATGGAAAAGGGGGCAACAACAAGTTCAAACATGTCATTTTTGATGATATACAGACCATAAATGACTTACAATTGAATATGGATAAGTTCCTTAATTTCGTTTGCATAATTGCTTAATCATCCTTTGTCATGTATATGTTGTCGTTTCTAACTCCTTCCCTTCAGACCCTTCTTAAAGCAAACCTATTTTCCTGAAGTACCCCAAGTAGCTTGTATAAAGATAAAACTTGGTGAGGGGTGTCTTTAAAAATATAGTGTAAAATCAACTTTGGATTCTATAACAGTCTAATAGTATTACTTTAAATACACATTAAACGTTTTATAATAACATTATTTTTACTTTGTATTTACAATTACTGAATCCTACATCCTTAAACTTGATACATTTTTTTTCACAGCTTTACCAAATTCTACTATTCATTGCATTCAAATTTCACTTTGTATGCTTCAACTATAAGAATCTCCAAAGGAAGAGCACAAGTTTTAGTATGTATAGAATTGTATTATTCCCATCCATCCCGGTAACACTGAATTTCAGGTCTGAATTCTCTCGGGTGAATTAAAACGTTCAAGGACACTAAATGTTACCAATAATCAAAACGAGATAAGCGGATTGTGTCGCGTCGCAAGATTACAGACCAGATGCGCAGAGATGGCGAGGAAGCCTTTGGGAAAAGTTTCCTGGCTTCATCAGGTTAAGAGAGTTAATTAAAAAATAAATCATTATCACACCTTCCTCTGATGCATGATGGGATGAGGGACCGGGGACACAATTAAAATACCCAGAACATCTGCCAGCAACACTCACTTGTTAGTAGACAGCGTGCAGTCGATGGCGGGACGTTTGGTTTTCGGGATGAAATACAGAGGGTAGCGATCTCCATGGCGGATCATCACTTGGACAGACAACAGCTTGTAGTCGGCGGGACTATGACCTGCAGCAGAAAATCGAATCATAACACGTCTCTAAGACTTTAGCCCTTCAAATGGCGTAGTATTCAAACTATTGCCGTTAATATATCGACCGTCACCTTCCCAGGCCTGCTCGGTGCGATTGGGAGTGTTGCAGTAGCCATAGGCCTCGGATATCGGATCGGACTCTTGGGTACGTGGCACCAAGAACACTCGCTTTCTGCTCTTCCCCTGAACCAGAGAAATGATTTCATCTGCAGCCTGGAATGGTCTCTCCTCCACTATGGGGGTGACGGGGATTAGATTCACTGTAGAGAGAAAACAGACAATTTCATATGTAGAAACACAAAAAAAAAGTACACACCAAAAACACTTTGTCTAAATCTCCATGACGACTGTAGCCCAACCCCCCCAAATCCCTGACTGCTCCGAGCATGTTGCCTGGACACCAGTGACCTGTGGTCCGTTTGAAATGATCCCCGAGGAGCAGAGGAAGCGCTCGCAACAAAGACCAAACTTACAAGATAAGCAAACCTACTTGCTCCACTTCTTAAATCACAAGCACACGAGAAATCTCCGCTGAAATCATAGAGGAAAAACTGTGCAAACATCCCGAGCGTCTGCTGAGACGGAAACTAAGGCTGGCCTTCTTCACAGACGGAGAAAGAGCCGGTTTCCTGTCGAGTAAGAAGCTTGAAGTCCACAAAGATGATCTACTGAGACTATAAGCATGGGTATTAGGTCTTGGCTCATTGAGTCTTTTAAGTACTTATTCAATCTTATTTAACTTGCAAGTATGTTGTGCTAATGATGAAAAAAGTAAGTAAGTTTTATGGTAAAAGTGGTTGATTTTTGTGATTAAAATACATTATATCATACGTTGAGCACAATTTGAAGATAAATATTGAATTACAAACTAGTGTTGTCATGATACTGACATTTTAGACTCTATAATTATACTTGGAATACTCTGTACCATTTTAGATAACACAAGGATGGAAAAAGACCCTCAAATTAAATTTATTGACATGAAAAACGTTTAAAATAAAGTAACCTCTGTTAGAACATGTAAGAATTAACAGAACAACATGTTAATATTTAAAATAAAATAAAAAACAGTTGAGCAAAAAGGAACTGCAACACTAATACCAGGTTTCAGGTGTAAGGTATTGAAAATAATAGATAAAATAAACAATAACAATTAGATGGTATTGTTAATTCTGAAAATGAGTACCTGGATCCAACCTTTTAGTATAAATACTTTTTGGGTATTGACACAATCGTATTACGACACAAAATAGCTCCTGAGACGAGTGAAGTGCACATTTAACAGTTGTACTGCCTTCCCAAGCTTGTATTAGCCACACTTTGCTATCGTTTTTTAAAGAATAAATATGCATTTATTGCATGCAAATGCATTTGATCATTAACAATTATTATTCTTATACATTTACAGAAAGATGCACTATATTCTATACAGAAAGAAAAGTTAGCATCATAAAGGCTAATCAATAGCAAAAATCTACTGCTAAAATATAAACACAAACAACCGTTAGCATTCCGTGTGTTCAAACAATCTTATTATTGCAATTTACTTATACAAAAAGTAGTTAGTATTGCAGTAAAACTTGTGGCTACACGGTCAAGTAGTCAACCAATGCTATGCTAGCAATGCTATGAGTTTAAACACCTGTAAAAACAAGACAAGCTCAAATGTTGTTAGTTTTTTTACTTAGAAGCATTTAGAAAAAAGTTTTCAGATACAGTGGATTAAAACATAATGTTGAGATCTGCTAGACACAGATCACAAACGTAACATAAATGTATCATAATGTTGACTGCAGGCATTCTCCCAGAACTTACCTACGATAAGGAAGAGAGTGAAGTCTGCAGCCACAGCGAACACCATTTTGACAACTCTGTAGCTACAAGTCCCAACTCACACTAGGGTCCATTCAGTACCAGGTCTGGTCCCCCTTCTGCTCCGTGTGCTCAAAGACTGCCACCCCCTCCTAGCATCCACACGCACACCAGCTTCAGCTCACCAAACTCCTGCAGTCTGGCTCCGGAGCAGGCACAATGGAGCTTTTGTGGCATTACCAAGTGCCTGCCCGGCAGTGGTGAGTAGGACTTACTGAAGGAATTCCAAGGTCTTACTCTCCTATGACACATTAAGTTCATTTTCTAAGATTTAACCATTTGTATTACTTTAACTAAAGCCAAGCTTTCCATAAGAGCTCAAGGACACTCTCAACATTTTCCATTATTCAATGGGTGTCTAAAACCAGCTGGGCAAATAAATGATGTCACCCCGGTTTCATTGGTGAGAAGACGCTTCTTAAACTTTAAAGTAAGGTTTTTGGAATTCACCAAATATTTATCCAAATCCATCCTGCCAGGTCATTTTTGATGGACACAGAGCAGAAGGGGGACAAGTCGATGGTTGGATCAAAATCAAAAATAGATTTATGTTGAAATGGTAATATAAGTGTGTAAGATAAAATTTAAAAAAAAAATAGAATTTCAACAATTATACAGAGAAGTACCAAGGATTGAAAGATGCTTGTGGTGCAAAGGTTTGGTACCCATGCATGATCAAAACTTGATAATGTGTGTATTATTCTGAAGAAAAACTGATAAATGAGAAAGGCAGTGAGCATCAGGTTAATTTGTCACTTCTTGAAAGCAAGTGTTTTTTTTTGCACTGGAATTTTCTTGTTTTTTTGTACTATGTTAGATGTTAATCTCTTTTTAATATAATTTATCTTGTTAAATAAAGTATTGTTCAGGAACCGGTATCCAAATGAAGGGAAGATGGAAACCTTTTGTTTTTTATTATATACTTTTTTGTTTGGCAACTTAGATTGATCTAATATTTTTGACAACCCTGCACTAAATGTGACCATTATAGTTTAGTTATAGGAAAGTCGACTGCTTATATGTGACCGTTTGGTATATTCCTCAGAAATTATGCCAAACAATGGTTCATAAAATGTTATCTAATGTTCTTTTGTTCTATCAACGTAAAAAAAGAGTGATTGATGCTGGACTATCTCTCTTAGCTAATCCATTATATAACCACTTATTGTTCCCTGAAGTTCATCAGTGACTTGGTTGTAACTCTAGTTCTATCAGTACACGGTCAGTACAGCCTTAATAAGTTGTATGTCTCAATGCTGTACCTAATATTCGTCAAGGGTTAAAGTGTAGCCTAATATTTCGCTTGGGTATACTTGATGCTCTTGGATTATCTTGCGTTTCAAAAATATCGTTAAACCCTACTGTGGAATAGGAGTGTGTATTGGCAAGAATCTGGCGATACCATACATATCACGATACAAGGGCATCGATACGATATATTGTGATACTGTAGTATTTGTAGTAGTGTCTGCTACTTGACTCTGGTGTTGCAGAATTTAAAGACCACATGACTCTTGACGAAGTTGTAACTGATTACATTTGTTTTCAAACCAAAATACGTCCAAACATCAGCTTTAAAAGCTGCTGGAGTCACTGTATCCTCTCGTCCTCAGTCATTGTTCCTTCAACTGCAGAGTACCTAACGACTGCTGCCATCTAGGGGCCTGGAAGTTAAATTGCAACCTAAAAGTGGATATTTGCATGTTAACTTGAAATTAAAATAATGTAATTCTTTTATTTTACACACAATATTAAACTTTGAACCACAAAAGAACTATGGTACCCCATAAAATATGATTTAAGACAAAAATGTAAAAAATAAATTATACGGTTGTGTCGAATATCGATACAGTATCAGAGAAAATAATAACATAACAACAATTAAACAAAAATGCTCTTTTAAATTCAAGTAATTCCCGATCTACAGTAACCTGACCTTCAAAACGACCTTGTTATTTTACCATTGTAACACAAAAAAAAATCTTTAAGTGCCTACACATGTCTGAAGAAGCAGTGGAGGAAATTATAATTTATCTAAAAGGTGCTTTTTAGTTACCGGAAGGAAAGGAAAGAAAAAACATTTTGTGAAAAAAGCCAACAGTAAAATAACTTTTCATTTGAAATTGAAATTTAACCATATTTAATTCAAAACTTTCACTCCCATAGTACTGTGTTGTGTGTCGGAATACCAAAGTGATATACGGTCAAGATAATTAATGCATAAGTGGGAAAAAAAAAAAGCTTTAAAATGTTTGAACAGAGTTTTTCGAGCGAGCGAACTCGGCATGCGGTTTAGCCTGAACTCGTGGCGGCATAAGTACACAAACCCTCCACTTCTAGAAATCATCAGTCACGTTAAGCACGCCAAATATTGACATTAAAAGTGTGCTTCATCAAAAGTGTGTTAGCTGAGCTTGTGTGTTCTGAACCAGATCTTATGTGACGGCCGTATATTTTGGAACAGCGGCGCTTTAAAAAACAATCAGTAGGAACCCAGACGTTATCAGGAGCACAGATTAACATCGGCATCAGCACATTTAATTAAGCACTAATGCGTGACAATGTCAACAAAGGCTCAGGAAAAAGCACTTTATACATCCATCCCAGTACGTTTGACCTCATATCATAATTGTGTGCATTTTCTATTCATAGAGGTTCAGAAATGAGCATTTTTTTGCAGGTGAAAATCCTCTGGATTGTTTTCCCCGGAGGATTTAGGTCTTTGAGCTTTCCATGTAAACTCTACTCTGACATAATTAAATACTGCGATCCCTCGGGATGTAGACATCATGACTGCGCTAGGATTCATCAATCTAATGATTTCCCTTTTTAATCCATTTTGTGAGCCCACGGTCGACACAAATAGGCTCAGCCCTTCAATGATACTAATTACTTGTTCAGTGGATGATGCTGTGTATTGTATGGTTTAATACAGACCTGTTCGATGATGTCGGTTTATCTCACGCACTGCTATGTATGATGAATCCTGGGTTATTGATGTACTATATTTTGTAATATGTGAGCGGCCCTGGTTATTGAGGTAGATAAGTTTGCCATAAGAAGAGTCTAAATAAAATGGGGGGAAATGTATTCACATGAATGGAGACAAATTCAAAAATGTCAAAAGAATGATGTCAAAAATTGATTTGAAATCCAAAAACTATTAGGGCGAGGAGAGGCGAGAGTCATTTCAGGAATATTATGGATCTTAAACTTGCTGAATCAATGTGGTGTGAATTTATTGAAATTGGATATATTCGCATTTTCATGGGGTTGTCTTGCCTTCCTTTTCACCCCCTAACAATACAGTTAAAAGTTAATTTAAATTGGATTTGTTTAAATGTTCCATGGGGGTTTTGAGCTGAAATTCTGGAAATCTTTCTTACTTAATATGTAATAGATTTTGCTATAATTACATCAGAATAGGATGCGTTTGGATCGATTTTTAAGGGGGGTCTTGTGCCCCCTTTCCCTTGTCCTGATTGAGTTGCCTTCCCCCCTAAAACATTCACTGAGAGGCCAGTAGTCTACACGACAATTTAAGACATTTTGTCGAGCAGTTTGTCTTTTAAACATTAAGATCAATCAGACACACACAAATATAACCAAAGAATTATGTTTGTGACCCTGGTCTGGAAAAGCGCTATATAAATACAAATTACTTACTTACTTACTTAAATACATCGATATATGGACTCATTTTCAAAAATAAATACCATTTAATTGTTATATTTATTTTATGCACTACTTCAGAACTAAAACTTGGTACTATTGTTGCAGTTTTCGCGACTGTCTCTTATTCTCAACAATGTTGTTGTTCTGTTAATTGTTACATGTTTTAACAGAGGTTATTTTATTCAAGGCATTTTTCTTGTCAGTGTAAATATTTATTTTAATTTAAGTCATTTGTTATCCTTTTAGTATGTATGGTACAGAGTTTCCAATATTATTCCAAGTATAATTATCAAGTTTAAAATGTCAGTATTGTCTCACACACACATATATATATACAGGTATATATATATATATATATATATATATATATATATATATATATATATATATATATACACACATATATATGCAATTTGCTCTTTAAACTAATTATTGAATTACATTTTCTTTTATTTTTAATATAATCTCTGGGAAAATTAAGTACTTTTTAACTTTTCCAAAAGAGTGAGGAATAAAATTATGATAATTATAAAGATTATAATCTAACTGTTTATAACAACATTTGCTATATATTTGAGTTTGTCCAGAGTCAGAACGTAAATGATTGTAGTAAGATCTATCGATTATTATTTTGAATCTATTCGTTAAAAAAAAAGAAAAAAGATGAGAATAAAGAACAAAATGATTACGTAGCACTTTAAATATGAAGCAGTCTGGAGCCAGACTAACATTTACCCTTTTATGGATTATCATCCATCACTTGCTTCCCATGGTATTAATGGTCAATGAGTAACGATTAGTTTCGCTTAAAAGCAGAAGGAAAGACAGGAGTGCAGAGAAGGGAAGTGTGCTTTTTTTTTGCAGAAAAGTGGGACATGTCTAAACGCTGAATATCTATAAAACATGAGGAACCTCCAAAGCTTTCAAGCCATCATTCTTTAAGATAATGCCTCAAATGGGTTCTCAGGTCCACAGTAAATAAGTGATGAATGTTGCCTTCGCCGTGATGTCAAAAAGAACATTTCAGACAAATTTAAGATAGTGTAGAACTGTCTGACTGTAAAGAATAACCAAATTGAAATGAATGTAAGGACTTGTACCTCGTACTGCCAGAGGCTGATACAGACTTGAAAGAAGCAAGAAAAATATTATGCTGCTCTACAGCAGAGAAACTTTTGATGAACCATTCGGTCGCCTTTAATGAGACTCTGCAGGACTGCTTCGACTAATAAAGTGAGATTAAAGGGATTTTTTTTAATGGTTAATAGTGGTTTTGAGGTTCGCTTTACTGAGGGAACGCGAAACATTACGTTCCCTAATGTGTGCCTCGCCCTAAGGTTACACTTGTGACTGATCTTTATCTCGTTTTTGCAGGAAATGAGTAAGCAAGCGGTAGAAAGAAGAACCCTGGGGCTTGCATTACTACTTTCTACAGATAAAACGGATGATGAACAATCGGGTGCACAGAGAGGTTTGCTGGCATCTCCTTATCAATCAATGAAGAAATCCCCATTGAAAATGTGATGTTCATTTTGGCAAAAAGAGAGTAGGAATTTCAAATTATTTCAGCGGTTGATCCCCGAGGGTTTTTTCTAAATATATATCGATAGAGTCTATAGCACATATACATCATTTCCATCTCTAGGTCTGGGTATCGAGCTGTAGCACCAAACTGAATCACAATTAAGGCTGAAAAAATATTGCGATATTGGCACGTGCAATATGCATATTGAAAACATGTACGATAATTTATCTTTTTTTTTATTGTATAAATCAAGCATTTCTTAAATGCACACTTCGGCCAATCAGTGTCACGTGTAAAGTTGTTAATTTGTACTTCTATGTCTTGTTGTCGTTTACGTCTCCGTCTGTCTGTTAACTGTGCGGCGTAGCTTGCTAGGCTCGGTTGATTAGCGAGGCTCAGTATATACACGGAAGTAATACTAACTTGTGATCTACTCAAACACTAGTCACGCCAGTCACTCATCCCTTTCAACCTCCTTATGATAAAGCAACATATTGTAAGAACTTTTAATCTCGTCTCAGTTGTTTACTTTTAAGATCGTGAACTTCCAAACAAGTGTAAAGCTGTCCGTCTTCGTCGTATGCTAACGAGCTAAATTGTTAGCGTCAGGTCATTTGTTATGTGTGCATGTACAAGGAGGTGGATTTGTTATTGATTTGGTGATATCGCGACGCGCCGGCGGCTCCTCTCTGAGGTCGCTCAGTTTCTGAGCGTTATAAGTGATATTTTTCTCCGATCATGTCGGCGGAAATAAACAAAAAGGGAAATATCGCATTGTTTTCCTTCTCTAAACCCCCGGACCTCCCCTACAGTACTCAAACATAGAGTGCATGAGGCCACATTTTTAAGTAAATATAAAAAATATCGCATTAATATCAATATTTCACTTCAAGACCAATATCCAATAGACAATATCGTGCAGCCCTAATCGTAATCAAAATACTAGTTGGTTTTTTCTCAATTGAAATTGTTTTTATCAAATCGTTCAGGCCTAGTTATACGTCTTTATAGTTTACTTTTGTTTCATCTTTATCTTACTACACGGTGCAAAGATGCAATAACCATGTTAACCTTAAACAAACTGCATGTATAATTTCATAAATGCGAGGTTCAAATATTTGATTGAGAAGTAAAATAGAATTTGCTCTTTAATCCCATGTGGGGAAGGATTTCATGGCGGTTCTTTGATGACTCCAGTCGGGACATAAGCAATTCAAATAACTGGAGATATATATTTTAAGCTCCTTATATTTAGTCTTAAGCAGCACCGAGTTTAGTCGGCAACGTCTCGCAGATGGTTTTAGATGTTCACTTATGTTGGGCATTGTATTCCAATACATACTTATAGGAAATGC
This sequence comes from Callionymus lyra, assembly GCF_982586985.1. Lineage (NCBI taxonomy): Eukaryota > Metazoa > Chordata > Actinopteri > Syngnathiformes > Callionymidae > Callionymus > Callionymus lyra. The sequence continues at coordinate 10,593,096 of NC_141824.1, forward strand.
TCAACAATGACATTATATATATATAATAGCAATGTGTGCCTGTGTGTGTGTCGGCGTCTCTTCGGGATTGTGTATCCAGAGAGTCGTATTTAGAACTGGGTTCTGTAGAAGGTCTGTAGGGAATTGAGCTTTGTTTTCAAATGAATGGAGTCTCTTGAAAGACAGCAATGGGAGGATGTCCAGGCCCACCATGTTATGTTGGCTAAACAATTATATCATTAAGGGTAAATGTGCCAATGCATTGAGGTCCAAAATAAACTCACAGAATTGCAGGCTGAGGCTAATGACGGCCAGAGCTGCCGCACCCACTACCACCAAGAGGAGGAAGCGGTTACGAGCGAGCATCTTGTCATGTAATCGGTCCACGTCCCCGTCTGCCAGCCATCCAGCCTAATGATGCCCTGAGGAGCCTAGAAAAAAAGGAGGGAAAGGAAAAAGATTTTTACAAAAGCTGTATAAAATAAAATTGAAAACAGAATCCAAAAAGCTGTCGCGGCACAGATTTATTTTTGCCACATTGAAAATAGAACTCATTTAAATTTCTCAGAAGGGGTCCCCAATCTCACTCTGGGACGGACTTCCGATAAAAACTTTCCAAATGAACAATTTAAAAAAAGTTTTTGTTGCATTCATACTACTTAACAGGTTTTTTGACGTCATAGGCCAATTTACTTTAATGGAAAATACCTTCTTTTTTTCAAACAAAACCCTTTTGAAAGTAAAAAATAATTGAAACAGAAATTGTGATATCTTGTTGCCGGTTACAAATGACTCGCCGAAAGGTTCCGGTCTCTGGACCAGGTATTGGGGGCCACTGCACAAAATGCCTGAGGCCTGTTTTCGTGCCATTTTATTCGTTTAATCCGGCGATGTTTCAAAATGCCAAATCAACCGCTCAGTTGACTGGATGAATAAAATCTTTTAGCACTCAGACTCACTGGGTGGACCTTATATCTATGGCTGGGCAACATGGCCAGTTTCAGATTATCAATTTGATTTGGATTCATAAGGTTCTGAATCGATTAATTCAATTCAATTTGTTCTCCTTATTTTAAACGGCAGTTCTACTTCATGCATGCTCTGCCCTCTACATGCCGTCATGATGGGTTACCGCCCAATGAAACCCATAGTGACATCCTGAATCATGATGGTTTAGTTCGAGCACCTGAACAAGGTCGATTGAGCCGATTGCAATTTTTACCACATAGATTATGCCATATATTAGCCAATATTTTAATTCCTAACCAGTGAAGGGCTGGTCCAATCAATCCAATCAATTGGAACTTCACAAACTTTTTCACAGGGGCAGTGTAGCGGCAATAAAGTTGGCATTTGTTTCCGTTTAAGTATGTACATTTACAAAATTGAAAACTTCTTCCACTGACAGAGACCTACAAAGGCGTGAAAGCTTGGAGACAGTCAGCAACATGCCTACAGAAAGTAGAAGGGCGATGCCAATGACGAATACAACTAGGAGAACTTGTTTGACCAGTAAAAGGTAAAATTCTTATTTGCATCGCAATCATCCAACCTTTGTCTCGTCAGTTAACAAAAGGACTGCACGGTATTAGAAATACGGCGATATTCGATATTGGTGACTTTAATCGCGATAGATATTAATGCCATATTTTATCCTTCACCTTAAAGTGTAGCCACGCGAGGTCGAGCGCAGATGGAGTACTGTAGGGGAGGTCCGGGGGGGTTAGAGAATTCTGCGCTACGGTGCCGACATGATCGGAGAAAAGAATTACTTAAAACTCTAAGTTTCGCGGGACTTGCATCGGTTTCCTGCGAAACTGAGAGAGATCAGAGAGGAGCCGCCGGCGCGTCACGATATTACCAAATCAATAATAAATCCACCTCCTTGTACACGCACACATAACACTTTATTAATGACCTGATGCTAACAATTTAGCTTATTAGCATATGTCGAAGACGGACAGGTTTACACTTTTTTGTTTGTTTGGAAGTTCACGATCTTATAAGAAAACAACTCACTCGTGTTTGAGTAGATCATAAGTTAGTTTTACTCCCATGTATATACTTCACAGACAGACGGAGACGTAAACAACAATGAGACATAGAAGTAGAAATTGACAACCTTACAGAACGTGACACTGATTGGTCGAAGTGCAGATTTAAGAAATGCTTGATTTGACTGATTGATCAATGAAAAATTATAAAATATCGCACATGTTTTCGATTATGCATATCGCAAGTGCAAATATCGCGATATCGGTATTTTTTTTCGATATATCGTGCAGCCCTAGTTTAAAAAAAAAACTTAAAACATAGCGAAGCAATAAATTAGTTGAACTTATTACTAAAGGGAGGACAAAGGAACACCTTTAAACAAAGGAATGTTTTCTTGTTTCCAAACTTTTTAATCCGATAGTACCTTCAATAAAAGTAATGAACTCAGCAAAATGACATGATCAACTTAAATCAATCTTTTGAATGATTAGATTATGCTTGTGTTATTGTTTTACTTCTCAGAAGTACCTTCAACATATTTTAGTGACTCTCTTGCTTGCACTTGAGCTCTAGTTGAAAGTATGTGCGTAAATATTTGCTGTAGAACTTGAAGTAGTTCGAAAGGTACATTCATCTCCTCAGACATTCTAACTCAGAACACACACAAAAATAACTGCTGTCAATTTGTCGCAGTCTTTTTTTTTTTTTTAGACTATGAAATTCTCCTCAATAACGATATTAATACAAAAAATATTTTTATCTTAAAGTTGTTTAAGTATTTTTTCTGTAGAAGAAAGCCCCTTTCTTAGAGTCGTCATGAATAAAAACTGTGAAACAGTGGAAAAAAACTCCAGTGAGTTCTGCTCTACTCAATATACCCTACCATTAGAAGTTCTAAAAATACACCTTCAAACCTACTCCTGACCAAAAAGACACTGGGGAAGTTAATTATGTGAGGGAAAAACTGGCACTACAATTTGAACAACCACGGGGTGCAACACTAAATATTTGGAAGAAGGTTAAGCTTCGCAGGAAGATCACACAGAATGTTTTTTTAAGTGATTCCATCACTAGTTAAATTTGATCCCAGAAAGAGTCCCAATATCACAAAGTAGTTTTTGTTCTGCTTAAAATAAAAACTGTAGAAATCCATACATGTACTAAAAAATGACTGGCGTGTATGCGATACCATATCTGGATACAGGTTTTAGATCAGACATGGCCTTGGAGGGTCACATGTGACCTTTGACTGTACCTTAATGTCGACTATTGTATTTTGTATTTATTATTGTATTGTGTTTTTCTCGGTGTTATCTTGATATTTTTAGTATATATTTTGCTAAGTGCTGGTCCCTAAGACCCTGGTCTAGAAAAGTGCTCTATAAATATAAATTACTTACTTATTCATTAACTCTAAATACAACTTGCTGAAAGGGATTGTTCACCCAAATTCCACTGATCTTCTACTCGCCCTCATGTCAAAGGGTTGGGATTATTTTCAGAGTAATCTGTTCTTTTTAGAGTTGTTTTGTTGTTGTGAACAAATGTTTGTTCATTTTAATGTAACAACTGGAACTCAGTTGTCTTCATCTTCGTCTAAAAAGACACTTAAATCATCCAAATACTTCATACTGCTCGTCTGTAACGTCCATCTTTTATTGAAGCCTCGACGAAAGGAATTGTTCATAAAAAAAACTAAATAAATCTGTATATTTTAAGTTTGTTTGTAGAAAAAGATCCAAGTCTCTCGGCTCCAACTACTAGTGACGTTAGAGTCGTTACACAGATGGCCTGAGATCTTCCTCTAAAAAATATAGACTTAAAATATATATATATATATATATATATATATATATTTATATTTTTTTTTTTAACTACTCATGTTGAGGCTTCAATACAAGATGGACGTTACAGATGAGCAGTATGGAGGTATTTGGATGTTTTTAAGATGAAGACGAAGAAAACTTCACTACGTTAAAATGAACAAACATTTTTATCTATAACTCTAAAAAGAAACGGATTACTCTGAAAATAATCCCAACTCTTAAATCGACATGAGGGTGAGCATAAAATGAGTTTTGGTTAAACTATCCCTTGTATTAAGAGTTAATTCATAATAACTACAAAATAAAACAGCTGACATCAAGAGGGCAGAATAAATACAAAAGGTCAAAAGGTCCCACATGTGACCTCTAGGTTGCACTTCTTTGCCCTCGTCTGGTCTAGAAACTACTGTATATCCATTATGAAAATGAAAATAAGTGAAGTTTGAATATCTGGTGAAGTATCACTTTAAGTTCTTTGTTTCACACTTTTTTTTTGGTCATTTCTGTCAAGATTTGTTGCGCCTTAAAAAAAATTGAATGAATATTAATTATTATTTTATGCCAGAATTGTTTATTTTCATTTTATGAACGGTATTAACATAATTCAATTGGCATGGTTATGTTTAGTATTATTTAGTATTATTTTAAACTTGTTTTTTTTACTCTGTGTTTAAATATCATCATAACTTTTGGCCCCTAACAATAGTAAGTAAGTAAGTCGTTTATATTTATATAGCGCTTTTCAAGACCAGGGTCACAAAGCGCTTAAACAATCAAAACAATACTCAATAAAATATATACTTAAAATGTCAAGATAACACCTAGAATAACACAGGAAAAGCCTGCACAAATAAAACAATATATATTTAATGCCAGACCCTTGTTCTAGACAGACTTATATACATTTAATATCACAATAACTATCAGATAATAATGAATATTGTGTTACTGTGTAAATACATGGCATCCTTGTATTTTTGTTTGTATAACTCTGTGGTGTGTGTGCTGCTGCTGGTGTACATTTCTCCTCCACTGTGTGACGAATAAATGTGTATTAATGCAATAGTAAGTAAGTAACTAGTAAGTTTAGTTAGTGTACTAGTTGAACAGTGAGTGAGAAGTTCAACTGCTAATAGTTAGCTAGCTACTTAATGTTGTGTCTCTGCAGGGACTCTGAAAAAAAAATGACGGTCACACAACAGCAACAGAAGGTCAACAACACTGTGCACAAACAAAACTAACATCTAAAAAATAACTGTTACTTTAAACCACAAACATTTTTTTCCTCTTGTTGAGCCTTTTTTAAACGACAACATTCCATTCAAACGCCACATCCACAGCTCGCACGGACGCGCGCGTGCACTCCTCGTATCTCGACCTAGACTCTCGAATATAAGATATTTCTTAAGATTTGTGGTGAATGGAGAAGGAACCGGACTCACCGGGAACAGACGCGGAGGACGCACTTGAATCCACCGCTTCTCTGTCTCCGTCGGTGTCGACGGACGACCGACTGGACGTCAGACACACGTCAAGTCACATTAGGTGTTGGAGGGACGCTTCCTGTTGGCTTTTCAAATTAAAACCGCGGCGAAACCTGTTTTCAAAACTTTATTTTACTTAAAAATGCACTCAATTTAAATGACGTAAAGCCACGCATATAATTTGCAATTAAATACTTTCATATAAAATAATAAATTGAGCTAAATGTTTATTCTCTCTACCCTCTACATTTTATAAAATCAAACTTGAATTTCACGCCTTACGTCTTTTTAGATTCAATTTGATGGATATATATCTGCAAAAAATACGCTTTTATAAAAAGACGGAAAACCTTTCTGCGTTTATTTTTTTTTTAACTTTACTGTGGAAGTTAAGCGGATCCTGTTGGCAAAGTCCAGGGAAGTGCGGGATGGATTCCAGCGCTAACTGCGTCATCTAGTGGTCAACTGGCAGTATTGCATAATACTGCTTCAATTTTAATGTTTTGTGTTGCTCAGATTCTTTAGATTAATTTTTTTCCAAGGCCAAATGAAAATCATGGTTTAATGAGTAAATAATAATAAATATATTGAATAAAAGTATAATATTAAAGAAAAAGTAAAATGTTGAATGTTCGTGGTTATATAGTGTCTTAAATAACTTTACACTTAGATAGATAGATAGATATAACTTAGATAAAACTTTATTGATAGAAACCATGACAGTATTTCCCATTGTCATAAATAGGGTGAAGGTATAAACGGATAGACAAAAAAAGGAATGTGTAAAGTATTACAAAATGAAAACCAAAAAATGCCACAGTAAGTAAGTAAGTAAGTAAGTAATTTTTATTTATATAGCGCTTTTCCAGGCCAGGGTCACAAAGCGCTTAAACAATCAAAACAATACTCAAAAAAGTATATACTTTAAAGATCAAGGTAATACTGAGAACAACACAGGAGTTCCAGAAAATCAAGGAAAAGCCTGAACAAATAGAAACGTACAAATATTTATGTTCATGGATGTTTTTGTTCGTGTTAGTGTTGGTTCTTTGGAAGAGATTGTATTGAGAAAATTCGAACAAGGAATTTATCTCTATAAATATGGGGTAAATTAAAGTAAAAGTATTTTTAAAAACGAAAAAATAATGAACCACCATAATATTAAGTTGAAAAAAACTTGGTTGTGGAAGGAAATCACTAAATCAAATTAAGAATAATCAAAAATCTATTCATTGCTCTTCTGAATAGTATTTTTTTTAATGTCATAAGGAACAAAAGTCATACACTTACTTAATCTAATATAGCACATCTTATAACAGACAATAATAGCCATTAAGTTTTTCATTTATTGTTATCTGATTCCATTGTGATCAATATTTAAAAAAAAAAAAAAAAAAAAAACGTTTAAAAAATGCATTAAAAACAAAATGTAAGAAGTTAAAAAAAAAAATAAACGGCAAGGTCAAATCATTTTAACAAATATTTGGATTCACCTCCTAGAATTAATAATAAAAAATAAGTTTAATTTAGTTTGGAAAAAAAATGTTGTTGCTTAATCAGATTAAAGCGTGATCGTCACTGGTGTTCGTCCTCTCTTTGTGAAACATTTCTACCGTCCTGACTCTGGAAAAATAACTGACATTTTTGGAATGACCTTCCTAGTCTCTTATAAACAATGAATTCTTTGCACACTTTAAATTCATGTTCTACTTGTCAACAACAAAGTTTGATATGTGACGCACGGATAAAGTCCTAGACAATTGTAAGGATATGACAACTTTACTGTAATTGATCATCTAGATTTAACACATTTCAAACAATCACTTGATTATTAACTGATTAATTCATATTAAATAATTATTGCCTCTCTTTAGAATTCATGTGCTCAGCTATTTTTCAGGTCAAACACTCGCGCTGAGAAAGACAAAACAATCTCTCGATGGCACAAAACTAGTCAAGGACAAGGACAGACATCTGCATAAGTCAACTGATAAAACAGATCCTCTCTAGACGATCAAACTGCGGTAATTTTCCACAAGTAAAAGAATAAATATTGATACGATCAAAGGAAAATGTATAATTTCCATCATTTTTAAGTCATTAAATAATTAATAAAGAATAAATATTGATACGATCAAAGGAAAATGTATAATTTTTCATTATTTTTAAGTCATTCAATAATTAATAAGGAATACATATTGATGTGATCAAAGGAAAATGTACAATTTTCCATCATTTTTAAGTCATTAAATAATTAATAAAGAATAAATATTGATACGATCAAAGGAAAATGTAAAATTTTTCATCGTTTTTAAGTCATTAAATAATTAATAAAGAATAAATATTGATACGATCAAAGGAAAATGTATAATTTTTCATCGTTTTTAAGTCATTGAAGTCAAGTGTTTAGAGTTACTGACCAATCATATATGTACAAATGACTAGAACCTGAATATTCACACTATAAAAGATACACCATTTCATTAGAACTTTGCGCTTGGCACTCGAAGACGTCTCTCAATAGTCTCTGCTTTGCCAAGGCCCATAAATCAGTTAAGTTGCGTCTCAGACTTCTGCCTGTTTTACTAAACTAACTTTTTCTCTTAAACTCATTCCTGTGTCTGTGTCCTTCTTTACCACCACCACGTATGGAGACTGGGGTAGGTTCGGTTCATCGGAACAAAACCCCAACAACTTGGCGCCGTGACCCATGACGTGGATCGGTAGTCGAAGGCCTATTCCTTGGATCCGACTTTTGATTGGAATTTAGCAAGTTATTTAATCCGTTCTGTAAATACTTCTAAAAAAGTTGTCACGATACTCCTGAACCTGCAGAATCACACGAGGACACTGGCTGCTCCAGTGTTGCTGTATTTGATCCTGGTAAAAACGTAGGAATGTAACCCAAGTAGCGAAGTGCGTGTGCTGATTATCTGTAATCGAATCCAGACGCCACCAGAGTATCAGTCGCTCATTGTCGTTACTCTAATATCTTGAGGTTGGTCAGTCGCATGACGCCAGCCGGTGAACGTGCAACCACTTAATTCTTCTTCTTGCTCTGATGGGAGTCATGGGACGGGGATGAATGAAGTGGCTGATCGGGTAGTGTCATGCAGACTGTTTGGCAATATCACAGAAATCAAGAAAAACCATACATTAAGATTAGATATTGATAAGAAATAAGATATTAAGTGCATAAAAATGCATCTAAAAGAAAAAACGCTGACTCAGCAGGAGCAAGGGGTCGGTACCTCTGCAACACGACGGTCCATAGACCGACCATTTATGTTTAACTCATTTTCTCTACTTATAGCTTTAGTAAACTTGACTGAAATTGTTGTTTTTTCAAAATAAAACACCTATCAGACAGTAATAAAGAATATACAAATTAAATGATTACTTTTTTCTGTCTGTTCAGCACAGTATCACCTTAAAGGCCGGTACTGGCCTCCGGACCTTTAGTTATCGACCACTGCATTATATTTTACAAGTCAAAGAATTTATTCTGGTTACGTTTACACTTTACTTAGGGATCAATAAAGTTTTATCTTACCTTACCTTACTTTGCAAGTGCTGGACGATCAAATCCTAACTTTGTATTAAAGGTGTTCAATCGATGATAAGATATATTTATCTCAAAGTTTTCTTGGCTTTCAATCAGGGGTCTTGACCTGATTTTTACTGCAAACCAGTTCAATGTCAGGGTTATATTCACGGACCGACAAAAAAGTAAAAATACAATAGCATGACCAGCAAAAAACTACAATTAAGTGCTTGAAAAAACACCATAACGCTGAATGAGCAAGAGCTCTGGACTGGTTACAACCAGAAGTTGTTTGTGTATTTGCATCTACTGTATGTATATTTGACTATATGCTGACGATGGTGTTATTTATGTTTGAGTCTACTAGCTTTTAGAGACTTTGTGCCAATGTTTAGCATCATTTATAGGAAATAAAGACTAAACAAAAGTTTCTAAAGAGCTTTTGTTTTACTCATTACTCAGAGAAATGAAACACCCTCCAGGCAGTAACAGAACAGGTGTTTTTTTTCCTGTGCGGTCCAGTACAAATGTTTCACGGACTGGTACCGGTTCTTTTGTAAGCAGTATATTCTTTACAAAAACTGATCTGACAGACACACCAGAAGCTACACACTCAAACTGCAGAACACAAACACGTCTAAAGGTTCAACACACACAAGTAGGTTCATATCAAACCTCTTTCCAAACCAGTCTTATAATCTTAAAACAAACCAACTTAACTCGTGCTAAATGCATCAGTTCTCTCATTGTTTTCCTTTAAATTGACTTTAAAAATGACTAGATAGATGGATAGATACAACTTTATTTATGACTCTGGAGTAGTCTTTATTATAAACAATAAACTTACTTCAACATTTTGTAAAAATAAGTGTCGTATACTAAAACATATATATAAATTACAAATAAAACAATTCAAATTTACTAAGTATTGTAATACTTGTCACAAGAACCTAATTGTCTTCCTATTACAAGCTGTAAGTCAGAAGTCTCGAAGGGTAGAAGAAAAGAAAAAGTGAAGTCAATGGGATGATTCAACACATCGAGTTAATGGAATTTAAATGATGTTTGGAATCTAGTTCTGCACGTGTGACTCTCATGGGATGAGTTCCATTGTCTGCCTCGAAGCATGAACGAAGTCAGCTGCGAGTTTTCAGAGCAAACCTTCAGTTGATATTAAAATGTTTGATTAATTGTATTTCTAAAACTTACTCACTAACTCACAGATGCATCATTTATACTCATCTTATATTTTTACAATTTGGATACGACTATTGCATTCAGGTAGTTGATTTAAATTAAGATATACTTGGATTATTTAGATTAAAACCGTTGTTTCTATACTTAAAATTCTCAGTGTGTATTTTTCTCTCAGAGGAATGTAAGAGATATTAGTCCAAATAAAAGAATCAGTGAATTGAGGTAATCTCACTATTTTCTCCTTATAGTTGTGTTCTAAAAAATATATTGTAATCATTATCATTAAAGAATAAAGTATGCTTTTGAAGCAACTGAATGGAGATGAAAACAATTGTTTGGGGGTTTTTTTAATCTTGAATTAAGGTCACTTGGTGCAATTTCCTTCTGGATTTTCAGTCATTTTGCAATCGTACCGTGACGAAGAAAACAAATCTGCTTATCATGCAAGACGGAACACAGAAGCAACTAGTAAAAAAACGTAAAATAATGGTGTGCAAGTTCACTTTTTGTTTCTCCAATTTTTTAACAGTGTAAAGTACAATCATCTATATAGAACAAGACAAGCTATGACTTGGAAAGATCATTGAAATAAGTTTGTCAATACGACTCCAGTCACAGTTTACTCACGAAAAATGAAATAAATGTTACTACTTCATGGGATCCAAACTGTGAGTAGTGATTGTTTTGTTTGTATCAAACTGGTCCAGGGTTAACGCCCAAATTCAAGTCTTTTCAAGTCATACAAAGGCATCCAAATATTATCCAAAGGTAGCCAAAAGTCATGACCTACTTCGGGTTCAATGATCAACTAAAATCATTGCAATGGCCTTAAAGAAAGATTTTGTCACTAGTTTCCCCAACATTTATGGGACTTTAATAAGCATGATATTAAGTAGGTAAGTAAGTTGAGGTTATTTGTAAAGATATTTCTAGACAAGGGTCCCAAAGAGCTGTAAGAATCAAAAACAATACACAGTTAAAATATTTACTTTAAAAGATCAAGACACATAAGACAAACATAGAGTCCCAGAAAATCAGGGAAAAGCACAAATAAAAATGTCTTAAGATGTTTCTTGAAGGAGTCAGTAGATCATCAAACACAGAGATGGTTCCAAAGCTTAGGAGCAACAGTCTGGAAGGATTTCTCTCCTCTGGTCCAGAAGTGTGTTCAGGAACCATCAGTAGATTCTGATCCACAGACCTCAGAGCCCGAGCTGGGGTGTAAGTCTGGATCGGATCACTGATGGAAGGAGGAGTCTGACCATGAATAGATCTGAAAGTAAGAACCAGAATTTTAAAATCGATCCTGAAAGAAACTGGCAGCCAGTGAAGAGTTTTAAGGATCAGGGAAATGTGAGTTCTTCTACTAGAGCGGCTCAGAATTCTGGCTGCAGAGTTTTGTATCAACTGCAGGCGAGACAGATCCTTCTTGTTTAGAAACCAAAATAAACTGTTACAATAGTCTAAACGAGACTTAATTTAAATTAAATTAAATTAGCAGACAAAAATAAATCATAAAGAATTTGTGTTTAACTAATTTTCACTCATTTACTGGTTTATTTTTGGGTAAATTCGACTGAAACGTGTCAACAGTCACAGGATAATGTTACTTCAGAAAAAGTCAGGTATTTAAAAAAAAAACTGACACATTTCAAACGATTAATAGAACAGAAATTATACGTTTTTTTCTATTCACTGTTCTATATTACAATCTACACGAGGGATCTGGCTGCATTGACTGTAATAAACTCGTCGACTGAAACTTTGACCTGAACTTACGCAATCTTTCTTCGGTCCGTTAGTGAATTACACAACAGCACTACAATAACAACCAGAACCTCGTGTATCTACTCTGTAATGGTTTTGTTCTGCATGAAGTTTGTTCGACTGAAGGTCAGCAAACATTGACTTTTAATGTTGCGTCTGAACATACATCTGGAAAAATATAATACGCAGATCGATCCAGACGGATTTGATTGTACAGTCTTACCAGGTTAAGTCCAACATAAAGGGTGCATGCACTTGAGGTTTTCCTATTTCCACTACACTACAAGGTGACCTCCTCATTTTTGTTTTGAAGGCTTTAAAATGAAAAAAAAAGGCTTGAAAGAAAGAATAAGAAAGCATAATATCTCATGATGACTTGTAACTCTGATTTATTTGTGCTAAAACACTAAAGTGAAGTTTACTTACAAAGTTGAAGGCAAGCTTTTATCTGCACAATAAATGTAAACAAAATGCAGCTAAACCTGACCTGTAGCTCGAGGGCTTTAACGTGCACACACATGCTGCACACACACACAAACACACACAACAAGTAGGAAGAATAATTTGTAAAAAGCTTCCACGCTCTTCAAAGTTATTTGCTTGCCTGTGAAAAAAAAAAGTGGCACATGATCCGTCCTGGTTAAATGGATTCCATAATTAAGGAATTAGGTGGCGTGCTTTTAATCTGTTGCACAAATTGGAAAATGTAATTTAGTCTGAGTGTCTGGTGCCAACAGTGAACAGACGCACAAGAACATAAGACACTTCAATGGAGTTCTGACCTATATTGTGACCAAGTAAGGTAAGGTAAGGTAAAACTTTATTGATCCCTCAACATTTGGAGGAAGAAAGATGCGGAGTTCAATTGTAGGGACAGGTATGATTGTGTCGTTGCGATATGATGCATATCATGATGCAGTATATACTTGTAGTATGGTCGAGTACTTGACTCTGGTGTTGCAGGATTTACAGACCACATGACTCTTGACGAAGTCGTAACTGCTTTCATTTGTTTTCAAACCAAAATATGTCCAAACATCAGATTCAAAAGCTGCTGGAGTCACTGTATCCTCTCGTCCTCAGTCATCGCCAGGATCACAGTTCATTTGTTATTGTATTGATACTGGGCTGTGCATTGGCAAGAATCTACCGATACAATACATTTCACGATACAAGAGCGATGAACGATATATAGTGATACTGTAGTAACAAGTATATATCTGTAGTATTGTCAAGTACTTGACTCTGTTGTTGCAGAATTTACAGACAACATGACTCTTGACGAAGTCGTAACTGCTTCAAACTGTATTGAAACCAAAGTATATCCAGACATCAGCTTTAAAAGCTGCTAGAGTCGACCGTATCCTCTCGTCCTCAGTCATCACTGGATCTCACAGGATTTCATTGTTACTTTAGCTGCAGTGGATTTAATGACTGTTGCCATCTGGCAATTGAAAAAATGCTGTGAATTTTAGCATGGTAATTGTAAAAAATGTATATATATATATTTTTTTTAAACACGCACAGGTGCACAAATGCTCCTCCCATGATGCAACACTAATATACTCAGGGACATATTCATTCCTTATGCTATTATGTTGTTTAATTCTTAGTTTGGGGGCAGGAGTATAAAGATGATATTCTATGTTAATCTTTGTATCCTTTGTCTTTGTTAATTTTCTTTGATCTATGTTCTTTATCTTTAGACTTAGATTGTGTCATCTTGCACTTTCTTTTTATTGCACTTTGTTCTTGTTTCATGAATCTATCGTCTGTGTGGCTGTGTGCTGGAAAAATATCAATCCAGTTTCCTGGAAAAGAATATTGCGATTTATCGCTGTATCGATATTTTCAAAGACCCCTTGTGAGCAGAGGGCTGCGTTGCAGCCTACTCCCGTCAATGTGTGAATGGGTGAGGTTCTGTTAATAGCATTTTAATTGCTGAATAATCAGAGATAGCCCTTGAAAAAAGTATGAACCACTTGTTTGGTTTGGTGACTTTTCCTGGATTTTTTATTTAATCCTATTTGTGATTATCAACAAAGGTTATGATTAAAATCGACAAGTATTTCCTGTTCAGTACGTCTCAAGAAATGGTCGGCAGAGGCTATAGAAGACGCAACGTGAGGGACAGAGAATCACAGTTGAAGTTATTGGATTCCCATCGTCTGCTCGGTTGTAGACGATCTGGCCAGACTACAGAAGCTAAATTGATTTAAGCTGTATAATGATAATAAATTTTATTTAAATGTGCCTTTTTGAACACACAAGGTTAAAAGATATCATCTATTTTTTACATTTTATTATTGTTATTATTATTGTTTTTAAAGATTATGGGGTTTTTTTGGGAGGGTTGGGGGGAATTTTTCTTTAATTATGGGTATGTTGGATGTACATTAAATTATGTAGGAAAATACAATAAATACATGTTTGATTTTACTCATTAGAACAGAAGAAAACGGCAATAAGAAAAAGTTTATTCTTTAAGGAAAAGCCTGCAAAAATATTTGTTTTATTTGTGTTTGTTTTATTGTAATCTCAATAGCTACCTGTCCTTCCTTCTTCCCAACATTAATCCCAATTCTCCCTTGTGTTACCTCTGGGTCAAGGTGACCATAAAACAAAAGAGTTTGAGGTATACATTGTGCCAAAGTAAGTAAGTAAGTAATTTTTATTTGTATAGCGCTTTTCCAGACCAGGGTCACAAAGCGCTTAAACAATCAAAACAATATTCAATAAAGTATATATTTTAAAGATCAAGATAAAACTGATAACACAACAGGAGTTACAGAAAATCAAGGAAAAGCCTGAACAAATAAAACGTCTTAAGATGTTTCTTAAAGGAGTCAGTAGATCCATCAAGCGCAAAGAGAGAGGAAGATCTTGTGTATCTTGTGAATCTTGTGTATTTCTGGAAGCCAATGTTGGTGGTTGACCTTGACCCAGAGACAACACAAGGGTAAAACTTTCTCCTTATTTTTTGTTTTTACTTTTTGTTCGAGCGGAAAGTTGCTGTCGATGTTACTAAAATGTAAAATCATTGCCTTGTTTTTAAATAAATTGCTTGTTTATTTTCCACTTATCTTGCCTTTATTACCACATTTGTGCAGTTGAAAAAAAAAGGAATAAAAGGTGACGGAAATTATTTTTATTGACTTGATGACGTACAAAGAAGGTGGTTCTTATATAAGTATTAGTAGTACTACGCGATATTTCTCGCTGAACGTCAATCCAAAATAAAACGATCACGTGACGAAGTTAGTGAAGAGGGGGGGGCGGGACCACGAGAGTCCCTCGACCAATCAGCGAGTCTGTTTAGCGACGGCGGCGCACTCGACGATAAACAGTGAGCGCTGCTCTTCAGAGGGCATTCAGTCACATTCAGCCTCCACGTTACACGGCTGGAAGGACAACCGGAATAACTCACCATTACATTTTTTTTAACATTTAAAACAAATATATATATTAATAAATAAACCCGGAGCTCTTTTTTTTTGGTTTCCCGCAGCGTCCCCAAGATATCCGCGCTGGATAGCGTGCTAGCTTTATGCTAGCTGGCGTTAGCCGTTACACGTTCCACGCAGCTGACCTCCACCAGAAAAAAACACAATATCACTCGTTTTTTGGACTTTTTTCCTTCAAGCCGGTGATGTTCGGTCATCGTCCCACCACGTCCTTCCCCGTCGTTCCCGTGTCCAGCTGCCGAATATGAGACAGAATGAGTCAAAGAGACACCTTGGTTCATCTGTTTGCTGGAGGGTGAGTAGATGCTAGCACATCTTTGCTAGTAGCATATTATTCAATATCACGGATCGACGTTCGATCCGTTGCTCGGTGAAACTTTTAAAAACATCCTCTCTTTTTTTATATTTGTTATTAAAAATAAATAAAAATAAGATGCATTACGTCCCTGTTTTACCTTTTGAGCTCAATGTCACCAGCTCCAATGACATTTGGATGTGTGGCGGGTTGTGTGGTTGGTATACAATTGTGTAATTGTGAGATTTTTCATAACTTTTAAGCCTAAAAGTTGTTGTTTTTTTTTAATAGAAACATTAGCTGGTACTTCAACCCTTTCTAACACAAATATGTGCTGTGCAGGAATTCGACTGATGCAACATTTTGCCTGCATTGTTATGGCTGTAACCCAAAAGTATAACTTGAATTAAATGGCAGTATTTCTTCATGACTTTATACAATTACTTTATTTATTTAAATGCGATAAGATAATACCCTTTTATTTGTCCCACAGTGTGGGAATTTGTGTTGTCACAGCAAAAAAAGTCGTAAACATACAGAGCACATATCAAAAAGTAAATACGATAATACTGTTAAATTATTACAATATGGGAATAGTTTGTATGTTTTCCCTGTGTTGCGTGGGTTTACTCCGGTTTACTCTCGCAGCCCTAAAACATACAGAGGTTGATCGATAACTTGGGGAAATTGTCCGTTGGTATGAGTGTCTGTGTGTGAATGATTGTATGTTTTGTGTGTCCTGTGACAGACTGGCTCCCTTTCCAGGGTGTCCCCTACCTTTCGCCCAAAGAAACTGGGATAGACACCAGTCCCCATAAACTTCCATAAGGGAATAAAGAGTAGAAAATGAATAAACACATAGGGCTCGAGCAAAGAACTTACAATTACAAATCAACTTATAAAGAGTTTAAAGAAATCAGAATGTAAAAATGTCAACTTCATGGAGAGCTTGGCTTCTGATATAATTTCAACTAGTTTTGAACGATTATAGAAAATAATCTAATTGCGATTATTTTCCTCACGTTTGTGTCAAAATATGCACTTATTTTTTAATGTCATCTTTTCATCGATTTCTTTCTTATATAACACATAGTTATTATTACAATTAAATGTATTTTTAGGTAAAAGTAATTAAGTAATAGTTAAAATGAAAGCAAATAAAGCTTAGATTGGAATAAATTGAGGTTTATTTATTTAATTAAATTACAGTTGTAAACAAACATGTAAAAATAATAATAAATATAATTATAAATCTCCTGAAAAAACATGGTAAAAAGTGTGTTTACCAATCAGTAATGAATCCCACAAACTGCAGTGCAACTTAAACAAAAGTGCAAACACTGTGTCGATCATGTCTGCCTTTTTCTTGTAGCTTCAACATTTTTATGCATATGTCATCCTTAAGTGCATCTCCTGTAATACAAAATAATGGATTGTAATTCATTCATGAAGTCAAATTACCACAAAATTAAATCTCAATCTTTTCAATATGAAAGTCAACTTTTCTTTTTTAAATTGTGATTATATCACAGATGCTTCAGATTCAGGCCTAATTTTAACCGTGCAAAATGGATAGAATTGTTAATAGTTTCGAATCTACATGAACTATCATAAAACCCAGTTCCAAACCGAAGAAGAAAAGAATCCTGTTTCAAGATGTTGTTCATTACCATTGTTTTTCCTTTATTTCCACCAGATGTGGCGGCACTGTCGGAGCCATACTCACTTGTCCACTGGAAGTGGTGAAAACTCGCCTTCAGTCGTCTTCCATCACGCTCTATGTATCTCAAGTCCAGCTCAGCACCGTCAACGGTGCCAGCATGGCCCGGGTGGCACCTCCTGGCCCGCTGCACTGCCTCAAGTGAGTACTTTAGTTTGAGTTTCTCTGAAAGTAATGCTTTTCTGTGCGAGTGGTGAACCTGTACAGATTGAATTTATAACACATAAATATAACAATAGTTCAATGTCCTTATATGCCCTATCAGAGTCAGTCAGTGATATGAGTTATATTCTTTGTGTAAACCTTTTGTCTTATGACTGACTTGTATAACTCATCAAGATCCACCCTAACACTATGTAAACACAACCCAGTTGATTCTGCCTTCAGCTTTGGCCTAAGGTTATGGAAGAGTCTAATTCAAAATGAGTCCTTGAATCCACTTTCATTTCAAGATTAGTTTGTAATATAAAACAAAAAGCCAAGAAATCTACTTTTAAACAACAGTTAGTTGCAGTTCATTTCAGGATTGTTTATATGCTGTAATTGTTACGGTGCCATTAAGCCATAAACTAATGAAGAGATATTTGATTTCACTATTCAGATAACTTCTTTATGGATGTTTTCATATTGTGGAATATAGCACTACTGTACTATACAACTGCATAGTTTTTGAGGAAATGTACAACAAGAAATGCATTCTTTAAAAATGTATTTTTCTTTATTGATATACCTTTTATTCTGGGGGTCATTTGAGGACACACATGCAGTATTAAAAAAAGTTAATAAATAAATGAATAAAAAGAATGAATAACACATTATAACCAATTCTTAAGATGGATAGATACCGTAGATGATAGATAAAAAACTTTATTGATCCCTCTGGAAGTCTCCTTCGGGAAATTGTTTTTCCAGCCACACAACAACACATACGATAGACTCATAAAAAACAAGAACAGTTTCTATAAAAAGAAAGTGCAAGATAACACAATCTAAGTCTAAAGATAAAGAACATGGACCAAAGAAAAAAATAAATGGCAACAATAAACATTTATAACAAGACAATAAATTCCACAACTTTTCTTATTAACATTTTTTATGCACACACTATATAACTATTGAAGAATTTTGTCTCATGCATGTCGCACATAATTTATTAGAAAGAGCAGAGTCTAAAGAGAGAATAGAAATCTGAGACTAATGGCTGACTGTGTATTTAAGAGGGAAATGAAATGAGCCATTTTGATTCATGACCCACCACCAAGACATTAACAATGTATTAACTTGTGTGTTTTTCTTTTTAACTTTATTCAGATTAATATTAGAGAAGGAAGGACCTCGCTCCCTCTTTAGAGGCTTGGGTCCAAACCTTGTTGGCGTCGCACCTTCTAGGTAAGACAACTCTACAGTACTTGTTTATGAATTGATTTGTTTCGTCTTTTATACAGAAAGTAATGAAGTCATTTTGTTGCAACAAAGCATGTGTGGCAGCTGATTGGGTGAAAGATGTGGGGCGTTGTGTTACACCGGAGGTTTCCTAGTTACAAAAAGCATTTGCTTGACAACTTGCAGCCTTATTTATCTACCATGTCGGCTTCTAATGGAAGTGTGTCCCGTCGGACGCGTCCGCGGACTCACTTACGGCTCATTTCCCCCAAAAAAATCTATGAAACAAGACTAAAAGTTAGGTAATGTCACCCCTGGTCATCAGTCAACCTGCAGCGTGCAGTTGAAGGTTCCTAAGTGACGCTAATGACCAGCGGCGAGCAGACCGCCGTGCTTAGCAAAGCAACCGTGGAGGTAATGAGCCTTCTGGTTCACTGACATGGATTTAATCATAGCACGGTTGAACACCTTCCCTTCGGTGTAGCTCAAAAAGAAAGTGTGTCTGTTAATATATTTGGTTTTAATACTAATGTTGCTGTTCTTTTGTACATTTGTCTACATTTGTCAAAATCAGGGTTGCTGATGCACTCGGATGACATTCAGATTTGAAACAATTGTGTTATCAAAAAAGAATACAGATTAACTGACTGTTGACTGTTACACACCCATATATATATATATATATATATATATATATATGTCACAGTACAGATTGGAATCCAGTAGGATAATCCGCAATGGTCCAAATGAATAAGGTCTATGACCTGGACCAGACGGCTGTCCCCATGGTTACACTGTGTATTGACAGAAGGGTTATCGGGTATCTAAAATATGAAGTAATTCACCTTAGATGGTAATGGTGAATGTAGGCTTACCTACGCTGAAATTTTAGGTGTGAAATGATTCAGTCTACTTTCCAAAACATTTTTCATGTAATCTGAATTTCTCCTATTAGAATTGGAGATTGTCCTGGTAGAATTCCCATTTGTCCTAGGACTGATTGGAATTCTAATATTCAGATGCCAGTTCAGTAGTAGGATTCCAACTGTACTGTGATATATATATGTGTGTGTATATATAATAAAATCACAACATCTAAGCTCAATTTTCACCCTAAAACTTGGATATATGTACCAGAATAAAATAAATAAATAATTTGTGGCAAAATATAACTTATTAATAATACCCAGAATGCTCAGCTCTCCGACCTTAATAGATGGCCTCTATAAAGATGCCAGTGTTGGAGAGAAGGTGAAAGACGGATTGTGAACTTGTTTGGTTAAAAATGAAAAACGCAGAGATGCATACGTGTATTAAATAAAGATAATTAATACTCTAAAGAATGCAAAGACAATGTCAATATCATACTTCCTGTAATGGTAAATTGGTCTTTTATTTGGCTGGCAATTTAGACCGAAGGATTTTGGTTCCGTTGATTAAAAGTATTACTACTTTACTACCTTGTGATAATCCAACACAAAGGGAAACCTTTTTATAAATAATGTCATCATCCATGGAGAATCAGTTAAAGAATTTGAGTGATGATTTGCAATCGCAGTTTCTCGATTATTGCCCAGCTTCAAGTTACACCGTCCATGTGAAATGAAATTAAAGCGAGTGAAACCAACAATCATGAGATATCTGACATGTACTTTTGACTTGTGTGTCTCACAGAGCCATCTACTTTGCCGCTTACTCCACTGCCAAAGAGAAGCTTAATAGCGTACTGGAACCCGACTCCACGCAAGTCCACATGGTTTCTGCTGCGATGGCAGGTAACTTGTTTTTGTATTTGTGAAATACTGAATCAGATGCGTTATCTCACCACGCAACGTTAATATTGGCTCATTTGGAATCTCGACACTTTCCCTGTAAATACAGCTCGTCTGGTCTCTGGTGTTTTGTGTGTCAGAGAAGGTCAGCAGCAGCGCTCCTGCCGCTCTGACCCACTTAGCCTCACGATGTGGGTCAGAGAGGTGGTGACGACGACAACTGCGTCCGTGTAGTTCATATCCAGCTGTGTATTTATACGAAGGAGCGTTTGGCTAAATATTCACCGAGCCACATTTAGCTCGCGGCTAAGTCAAGGTCACCGCTTGTGGCCTGTGCGATTGAAAAACAGTCCAGAGGAACCCATGATCGGTGTCCAGCAGTGTTGACAGAATGATATTTTAACTTTTCAGCACGGATTTATTTACGTCATTGGCTGGAGCTGCACAAACGGTTGTGTCTTCTAAACACTAAAGTACTTCAGAGGAACGGTCAACAACTTTTTTTTACTGACCGACGACACCAAGTTTGATAAAACTAAATAAAAACCAAAATGACCAATTTTGAATAATAATAATAATAAAGATGGTAGTTATCATAAAATGTAGTGCTAAAACAGATAATTTTTTCACATTTACATTATTTTATGCGTCAGCTCTAACTTTAGAAAAGACGTCGATCAAAACAATATTCTTTTACTATACACATACAATGTACTTTTATTCTTGGCTAAATGTTGTTCCCCTTGATAAGATTGTATTTAAGCGTATTATTGAAAAATCTAGATATAACGATGGTCTGTATGAGTCACTGTGAGTAACGGCATAACTTGACAAAAGATACGAGCCAAGATGCACTTTAGATGTTTTCTGATACATTTATTACAATAAATTACAACAAAACAGCACAACCGCAAAACAATACACAGATAAAATGTATATTATAAAAGGCCAAGAAATATAAGACACACACAGTAGTCCCAGAGAACCAGGGGAAAGGCCGGCACGAATAAAAATGAGAAAGGCGCTTTTCAAATAACTATTACTTACTAATGTGAAAACCCAACTCTTCTGATTCACTCGCATGTTTCAAATGTTGAATCTTCTTCTCCAAGATGCAGTAAGTTCCTCATCGTGACCATGTTTTGAACTTATCACTTGATAAAGATCTTCCCCAGTCTGAAATCTGGGCGAATGAGAGGTTACGAGAGCAGAGTCCATTATGAATTATTAATGGGTTCACTCCTCCTACAGTAGCAACAAACACAGTACTTGCCCTTTAAGCTCCATAAAGCTCTTCCCTGCCAAGAGGGTGGATGAACGAACGAGGTTAGGAAACAGTGGTCACTCTGTGTCCAGAGCTAATCTGCTTCACTCGCTCAAATAGAGGGAGCCTCGGCAAATAAGTTTACAGGTCCAATGTGACCTTTTTTCTATGTAACCTAGAAGGAGAGAATGAGTACTATTCTTTCCTCAAGCACCACCTTAACTTTATATTGACAATTATGCATCATGACGTGGTCGATGGGAGTATACTCGCACTTCTAACTATATCTCAAAACCAAAGTACCTGCTCTACAAATGTGCATATTTTTCCTTTCCCCAAGTATCTTTCACTTCTGTATAATCTCAGAGGGTTTTTTGTGAAATACTTCTGGATGGTGGTGGAATAGATGCTTGTTACTTTGCTAGACACACACACGCTTGTGTGTCATCTGACCGACTTGTGTAATTCCTCATGATCCACCCTCGCACTATGTAAACACGATACAGTTCTTCTTCAGCTTTGGCCTAAAGTTATAGAATTGTCCAATAAAAAATGGTCTTTTGCTTTAAAAAACACTTTTATGTCACTTTTTTTTTTTTCTAGGCTTTTTGTTTATATTACTGAGACGTCTTTTCAGTCACAGTTCACTTTAGTATTGTTATATAAACAATCCTTAAATGCTGTAATTGTTATGGCGCCATTAAGCCGTAAACTATAGATAATTGATTTGACTTTGCAGTTAAATTCCTTCATATATTACAAAGTGCAATATAGCACTAAAAAAACTATAAAACTGCAAAATGTTCTAGAAAATTAACAAAGAGGAAATTACCTATTTATTTATTTATATACATTTTATTCTTCCCACATTGGGGAAAAGGTAATGGTAAGTAAAGATGATGAACCAATACAATAATAATGATAATTATAAATAAAGCAATAAACTTAAAACAAGTTTTCTAGAACTAACTTTTTTAAATGCACACCATAGAGGTTCAGAAAAGCAGGGGAAAAAAGAATGTGTGTTTATATTATTAAGTAAGTTAGTAAAATGGTTGCATGCCCGTCACTTTGCTACACACACACTTGCATGTGTGTCTGTTTTAGGCCTTTAGCTCTCATGAGACCCCCCCACCACCAGGGGTCTCTAGCTGCATCTGTGAGGAGTTGCTTTGATCTGAGTGAGTACTCACCACAGATCCTACTTTAATCTATCTGGCTCCTCTTCCTTCCTATCTCCTCCTTTCTACCCTTCACTCCCTGCTCATCCAAGTCGAGGGATAAGAGTTTATTTTACCGCACTGCTTGTTATTCGTTTCTCCTTCCTAGCAGTCGTGTAGATTACAGTAGGACTCTTTTGAAAATTGCACTTTTAAAACCTACCTTGTCCTTAAAAAAGCTGTACCTGGTTTATAATATTCTCCCCTTTCCTGAAACGTTTCCTTTTTTTAAATATATTGTCAGGTTTCTACAGATGTGACAAAACAACACGTACACACACCTCGTATCATCGACATGTAACAGCTAGAGATGCGATTAAAATGTTGGATCCTTTGATTCCATCCCATAATTTCTCTTGGTTATTTTGTACAATTAAAAAGCCCTTTGAGAAACTCCAGTATCATGAAAGTATTATTTATAGTGTTCAGGAACCATCAGTAGATTCTGATCCACAGACCTCAGAGCCCAAGGTCTGGATCAGATCACTGATGGAAGGTCTAACTATGACGGATCTGAAAGTAAGAACCAGCATTTTAAAATTGATCCTGAAAGAAACGGGCAGCCAGTGAAGAGATTTAAGGATCGGGGAAATGTGAGTTCTTCTACTAGAGCGGCTCAGAATTTTTGCTGCAGAGTTTTGCGTTAACTGCAGGCGAGACAGATCCTTCTTGTTTAGACACCAAATAAACTGTACTAACTTTGGCGAAAGCTTTGTGAGTGGTGAGGTGAAAAGGTGCCTTTTGTTTCTTGGATACACTTATTTAATGATAACCCTTACACATTGTGATATTTTCTAAGTCATAACAAAGTCGCCCTTTTATATGATGGACTTTATTTGATCCTGGTCTTGTTCAATTCTACAGGTTTTACAGCCATCACAGCAACCAACCCCATATGGCTCATAAAGACTCGTCTGCAGCTGGACGCAAGGTACAGTTCCAGCCTATTATACCTCATGAAGTCACAATCTCAGTTTGTATTGCAGCATATGAGGGTTAAAGTGTATATTTACAAGTATTATTTAGTCTTAAACGTCCTCTTTCTTGGAAGTTCTGTTGATGCTAATCATGCTAGTTAATTTTGTCAGTACAGTATATTATACAAGATACCATTTTTTTTTCATCTAAGACTTGCTGGAAGATTTTGGGCCCTTGTGTGATAGAGTTTGACACGTCTGGCCTAGATTTGTCTGCTGAAGATGGCAGAATATATTTGTTGACTTAACTCTAAAGACTGCCAGGTTTAGAATTTGCGGTGATGGTTATTTTCTAATGCAAAACGTGTGGATTGTCAACAATATATAACGTTTAGTTTAATCAAGAAATCGTACAAATACTTCATAATGAGAATCAGAAGCTTCAATGTACATTATGTTACATGCTGTTCTGAAAAGCTTCTTTGTGCCCGTAATCTGACCCGTAAACCTCCGTCATCAGGAACCGAGGGGAGCGACGCATGAGCGCGTTCGACTGCGTGCGGCGGGTGTACAAGTCGGACGGCGTGCGGGGGTTCTACAGGGGCATGTCCGCGTCGTACGCCGGCATCTCAGAGACTGTCATCCATTTTGTGATCTACGAGAACATCAAGCGGCGTCTCCTGGAAGCCAAAGCGCAGCCGAACCTGGACGACATGGAGGAGGCGTCGAAAGACGCGTCGGACTTTGTAGGAATGATGCTCGCCGCCGCCACTTCCAAGACCTGTGCCACATCCATCGCTTATCCTCACGGTGAGACTTACACACACGTGAACCACACATATTTAAGAGTATGTCATTTGAGTCCCATTATACTTGATAGTCCTTTAGAATTTGCATCAGAAGAACATGTACTTTTTGATACTCCTTTTAAAGGAAATATCATCAATCATTTTTGAGTGCTCCTTTTTGGGATACGTTTGTATTCTGTGCGTATTGTAAGGGCTACGATATGTATCACAATACATTCAAGATTTAAAAGCAGCTTTATTCGCCGGTATATATTGGTACTTATGTATAATTATACATGGAATTTTCCCTTGTGGACGACTCTGGAATTTGTAACAAAATTAGAATAGGGATAAACGATGTGTACAAAATATAGAAGAGAAATAAATAATAATAATAGACACAGTGCAAAAACCGTCAAACAGTGCAATGAATGAAGTATAAATGGCATTGTGGGAATTTATTGTTCTAGAGTGAGATGGCGGAGGGGAAGAAAGAAATACAGAGGCAAAGATATGATATATTGTGATACTGTTGCAACAAGTATATATTTGTAGTACTGTCGAGTACTTGACTCTGGTGTTGTAGAATTTACAGACCACAAAATGCGTCCAAACATCATCTTTAAAAGCTGCTGGAGTCGACTGTATCCTCTCGTCCTCAGGATGTTCATAGGACTTGATTGTTCCTTTAGCTGAGTAGAACATAACGACTGCCATCTAGTGGCCTAAAGTTTAATTGCAACGCAGAAATTAATAAAACGCTGTGAGTATTTTAAATGTGAACTGTAAATTTAAAACCAGAATATGTCCAAACATCAGCTCTAAAAGCTGCAGTATCCTCTCGTCCTCAGTCATCACCTCTATCTTGTTTTATTGTTCGATACTTCCCGACTGCTGCCATCTAGCGTCTGGTAGTTTAATTCCAACACAAAACTGAACAAATTCCATGAATATTAACATGTTCTTTGTAAATAAAAAAAAAGATTTTATTCTATTTTACACACACTTTTTAAAAATATATAACGATAGAATAACTATGATTTGAATAATGTGATTAAAATCCGAAAATGAATGAATAAATGCATTAAAAAAAAAAAACGATATTAATAATGTTGTTGTTGAATATCAATACAGAATTTTGAAATAAATATATTGCGATATTTATTAGTATTAGTATTTTCTCACACCCATAGTGTAGTTTCAAAATACACTCGTTGTATCCGACATGTGACTCTTGACACAAAAGAACAACTGGCTTCATGAGGAAGATTAACTTGAACAAATGTCAAACTGAACGTGGAAAGAAAACGTTGCTTTAAACGCATACATTGTGTTCTAGATGTTTTTTGTTCTCCATTCACCCTCGCTCTCCTCCTCCTCTCTCTGCAGAAGTGATTCGCACCCGACTACGAGAGGAAGGCTCCAAGTACCGCTCCTTCTTCCAGACTCTCACCACCGTGGCCCGGGAGGAGGGATCCCGCGCCCTGTACCGCGGCCTCACCACACACCTGGTGCGACAGATCCCGAACACTGCCATCATGATGTGCACCTACGAGCTGGTGGTCTACCTTCTGAACGGTTAGAAGCTCCTCGGACGGGGGTCACACACACACCTTAGGTTCACCTGCTGCCCGCGGACGAGAAGAAAGAACGTTGTTGACAATGAATTGCACAGGAAGGATAAAAAACAGAAAAGTTCCTCCATTTTTAATTTTGGGAATCGTTTATTTTTTCAAATGAACCTTTATTCTCTCGTATCCTGCCTTTTTATTCTGTCGCTCTGCTCCGAGACAAATCTACGCTTCATCTGACGGAAAAAAAAACGACCCCGAAGCGAAAGCACAACGAAGCTTCGTTCTTCCGATGAAACGACGAGTCGCTCGCTGCTCCTCGTTCGGCGGCGGGAAAACCAACGATCGGAGATGTTCAAACAAACGAGTCCGACCTGAACCGGTTCTGAACATGTGCAAACAATTGTTGTCGTTTTTTCGCCGAGTCACTCGTGTCCAACACGTGAGACGCCATTTTAAACTACTAGAATGTCCAACACTGACCCACTTTTATAACAAAGTAAATCTATTATTTTAACGTTCAATAGATGGCTATATGGAATTTATATATAAATATAA
Source organism: Callionymus lyra (assembly GCF_982586985.1). Taxonomy (NCBI): domain Eukaryota; kingdom Metazoa; phylum Chordata; class Actinopteri; order Syngnathiformes; family Callionymidae; genus Callionymus; species Callionymus lyra. The sequence goes on from NC_141824.1 coordinate 10,619,840, forward strand.
ACGGTATATTCATAGATACCTTATGTGATCTCGTGGCATTTCTTCTTCATCATCTTCTGATTTTCTTTTTTTTTGTCAAAGCACTTTCTGTCACATGTCAACCACAGACTCGACAATCCCTTGCAAGTGTCACTCAAGCATCATTTTTCAATTCAGTGGTTTCGTTTGGAAAAAGTGTTTTTAAAGCGGTCATTTTTTTTTTAAACCCGAGTCCATCTCATGCTCACACATATGAGAAGTTTTCGGTTGTTTTTTTTTTTACACAAGACATCAATTGAAAGACGTCTTATTGCCTCGTGTATCGTCCTGTCGTTCCGAGGTCTCTAATAATGTCAACCATGATTAAATACTGACATTTTCAATGCCAATAATGAGTGCGTTAATTCCTCCAGTTCTAGCATAAAGGTTGAATTTAAGACGAGCTCATCAAAATGTATTTGGTCCAGACCTCTGTTGTCGTATTCTGAAGTCTTGTTTGTTTTTTACACCTCTTTCTCTCCATGGTCATGTTTCTGTGTCGGCATGATGGTCCAAAGTGAGTGACGTGAATGTTTTGCTTCCCAGACAATCACCCTCTTTTTCATGTTATTGTCATTGTGTGTGTGTGTGTGAGTCTGAGAGAGTGTGTATGCAAAGTTTCTCCCGACAGTGTTCTCATCTCTCCTCGCGTTTCTTTTCCATGTCCGCATCTGACGGGTTTCAGCTCAAAAGTCCGCCTCCTTTTATGCATTCTGTCAAACAAAAAAGTAAATAAAATGGAAACGGTGCAAATATATATTTTGTTGGTTTTTGGTGTCTCGTCTCTTTAAAAAATGACCACAAAATGTCTGGTTTGTGTTTAGGAAAAAGTTGTCGTACAAAAACATTTAAATAAGGCAGCGACAGTTGATGGTCTTAGGAGGAAAGGCTGTATAACAAATTGTTACTGTATCCTCTCGTCCTCAGTCATTGATCTCGTTTCCATTTTTCAGCCTGGGCGCGCAGATACCTGTCTGCAAAGTAGGGGCCTCAGATTGCAGCTGTGCTTTTAGTCTACACCCACTTTATTAAAATATAAAACAAAAATATGATACAAAAAAGGATTTTAAACTTAAAAAAACAATAATAATAAACATTTTTTTCAACAAGATTTTTGCAACATAGATCAGACCAGATGAATCTGTACCAGTTGTAACTATGTGGACGAATATTCAATGTCGGTTGTGATGTCATAAGTGAGATTTTTTAAATGTTTCTTTCTTTTTTTTGTTCAACCAACAATAACTGTTCAAACAAAGAATCCCCAGAATCTATTGACTATTTCATTGAACCATAATCTATATTTAAACTAACATTTAATCACTTATATATAACATGTATGTGCCAGTAGGTGGCGGTATTGTCCAGCTAAATCCTCGACCCTTTTCCACTGGCACCATCTCACTGACTATTTTCTTTTTCCAAAGTTACATTTCCAGATAAAAATGGAACTCGTTTTTAATAGCGTGAGATTTGTAGTCCAACTATCATTCGATCAAAACAAAGCAACATTTACAATCAATTTTATCTGCTTTTTAAAGCGCATTTTCAGTTGGAAAAGTCTTAAAAATGTGAGATTTTTTTTATTTTTTATATAAAGTCCTTAAAGATTTTTCTTATTTCCGCACTGGACCAAATATACCAACAATTGCTCACTCATTTTGACAGAAAGACTCCAAGACAAACCATATCCTTGGTTCCTGGTCAACCACAAAAACATCAGTCATGGTGTCTTAGGCGTTGGTTCTTAACACCGCAGAACATTTCTCCACAAGAGAGTTATATAATAACTTTTGAAGCCCTGCAGTTTTTTTTTACAGCCCACTAGATGGCAATCTCTGCTATACAATACATTGATGAAGTATTTTGAATTGAGGGCGCCACCTACTGAGTTAAAAAAATAATATAATGTTTCGTGAAGCTTCATCAGACCATCACACCTGACTTTGGCTGTTTCTGAAGCTTTAATACAGATCGTTTTTAGTTGTATTTTACTGTGTATATCTCAACAAAATGTAACTTATCATGAAACACAAATTAGTTTTTAGAGTTGAATTATTGTTGTTTTTCATCATCTCCATTTGTCAACAAACACTTTCAGCTAAAAAAATGTCTCGGATTTTACTCCGACACGCAAATGCAAAACCACACACAAAACAATCACCTTCGTGCGACTAGAAGTTCAGCCAAGTCCAAAACAAAGACGTCCCATTCATTTCCCCCCCTGACTCTTGGGGGATTCGGTGACATCGTTTCTTGTTTTTTTTTTTCACCGTGAGGACAAGTGCCGACTCCAAGTCCGAGCGGGAATGAGCAACGGCGCGCGGACGTGGCTGGACGCGAGCTGGGAAGTGGACAAAGAGAACGGTGAAGGTGGTGAGTTACAAAAAAGAGTGTCGGTCAGTGGATTCGGGCAGGATATCAAATGTGCAGTGAGTGGGAAGTGCCAACACCACGTTTGCACATTTGTGACGGGATGTTGTTTTCACTGCGGGAGAGACGCCAGTGAGCAGGAAAAATTCCCCGTTTTTTCTCGTGTGCACGATAGAAAGTGCAGCTGTGAGTTACATTAGTGGGTGAAATTAAACTGTGAACCAGTGCTAGAGTTATATAAACAAGAGTAGTGATGCATTATGAGGATACAATGTCCACATTTTCAAAGGCCACTAGATGGCGCTCTCTTCGCCATAATCTTTGCTATAAACTAGTGATGGTCCGAAGAAGCTTCATGAAGCAGTGTCATGTTGTTTAGAGGTCAGTAGGTGGCGCCAACAGTATAAAAAAAAGATGTGCTGCTCCATTAGAACGGTTGTTCCAATGGGAAATAGTGCAGAGACCGCCATCTGGTGGACTCTGAAAGTAATGACACAATTTCATCAAACCATCACTAGTATAAATCACTTGTTTACAAACTGCATTTTGAATTAATACGACACTGTATCATGAAACCTCATCAACCCCCAAAACACTGTAGATATCAGTTCCCTTTGTATACTTGACACTCAAATGAAAAAAGCTTTTAATTATTAATAGTTAATTTTTTTTAAATATATATTTTAATCCTTACACCAAATCCTGTTTACAGTTTATGGCTTTTGAGTGAAAATAAGTGAAATATGTGATTATTAAACCGGTTTGCTGTGCAAAAAAAGGCTGTAAAAACCCATTTTTGACCATATTTGACATGGTTCCTTAAAAGGAAAATAATCATATTTTATTTATTTATTTTAACATTAGTTTAGTAAACAAATCTAAAATACAATTAAATCATGTGTTTATTGACATAAACAAGAAGTTACATTTTAGAAGCGGCCATTTTGTGCAGTGCTTTCTCTGGTGTTCCCTTCAAAAATGCTTTAAAAAATAGGCATACTTTTGATGCAACACTTTTATTACATGCAACAAAGTTCATTCATTCATTTTCTTTACCGCTTAAACCCTTATGGGGGTCGAGGGGGGAGTTGTTGAGTCTGAAATCCCCTTAAATGTACGACTTTCTGACGAGTTCTAGTGTTTCCTGCCATTTTGTAAAACTTGAAAATCCATCCAGGGAGATGGACGATGTAGGACGTCAACCGTTGTTACATCTCAGCTGTTCTGATCTTGTTCCCTAAGGGAACTGAGCAACTTCTCTATCTTGGCCAGTTCAGCTTCAGGACCCTTTGGCATTTCCTGGCCCTTTTCTCCCTTCGGCCCCTTTCTGAGATTTGGAGAAAGCTTGAGGCTGGTGACGTAACTCCGATTGTCCCCGACGATGATGAGCGGCTCCACCGGGTTAAACTTTATGGACGTCAGTTTGATCTTCTTGGCTACCACCTGCTGTTGGCAGATGGGATCGTACTTATTGATGCTAAGATCATAAACGCTAACTTTGCCATCGATGGTGACGGCAGCAAAAACAGTAGATGAGTACGGGGCCCAGGCCACGTTAGCGACTGCAGAACCAAGGTCAAAAGTAAGCATTGGGGTGCTGATGGTGTGGTCCCAGATCTTGATGGTCCAGTCTGAGCTGCATGATATAAAAACCTTGGGGTGGTAGTTGTTCCATTTTATTGTATCTACTGGCATACTGTGGGCCTCGTAGGTTTCCAGAAACTGGGTGGAATACATTTTGGAGCACATGTGTATTTTACCTTCTTCAGTGCCAACCAAGAAGAAATTGTCAATTACTTTGTGGAAGTCAAACGCCGTACCGCGGACATTGGTGATGGTCTCAGCATCCTCTGGGCCTTTTGCAAAAGCACCATCCAATGGAAGCCTTATGATGTCCCTGTAGGCCAGTTCATTCTTCACCAGCGTCCACGAGACCACTCTTCCGTCGGCCGATATCGAGCAGAAATTAGGGTTGTCGGCCAAATCGTCAGCTTGCCAACGGACCTCCCAAACTGGATCGGTATGTTTCCCATTCTCAGGAGTACTTTTATACACAGGCTCCATCCCCTTCTTTTGCAAGTTGTAGACTGCCACATAGCCATCATAGAGGCCCACTGCCACAAGGTACGACCTCTTGGGATGGATGTCCAGGTGCAGGACACTAGAAGTAGTAGGGAAGATGTACTCTGGAAAGGTGGAGTTCTTCAAGGTATAGAAAATAAGCATGCCATTGCCTTGTTTACCAAAGTCATCTGAGCCCATGGCTACTCCAAACAGGTCATTGTATTTCTTGTTCCAGCAGACGGCCGTCACAGAAAGTCTTCTGGCTTTGTTATAATGGAACTTCCACAAAGGAAGGAGAGTCCCTTCCTGACCCTTGAAGTCGTCAGCAGCATCCTCGTAGTATTTAAAGTCCTGTGCTAGGTCGTCAAAAGTATTCTGGTGGAGCATTCGTTCAATGGTTTTTGCGATCTTGGCCACTCTGTTGGAGTTATAGCCCTTCTTCAATAGAGCTTCGACATCCTTCATCGGCTCTTTGGCTTTGAGCTTCCCTTTGTCGCTCTGTTTCTTCCGGTAGCAACTGTAGGCGTGCTCGATCTTCCACTGGTTAGCGGTCGCGGCGAAGACGAGGCATTGAGGAGGTAATATTTGGCAGCCCTTATCCCTCAGTGGGAAATGTTGAGTTTGAGTGGCCCTGTCAATCACTGGCGGCGGCTCTTTTTCAATAGAATCTTCATCTTCCTGATCGTCCCCTTCTTCCTCTTCCTCGTCGCCAGAGTCCGCGTTCTCCTTCTCTTTATCATCTCCCTCTTTTTCGGCCTGAGCGTCCGCAGCACCTTCAGAATCTTCTGAGTCCATTTTCGCAAGTTCTGTTGACTACACAAAACTAAAGAAAAATGTTGGGTTTGCCTTCAATCAAGCACCCCTCATACTACTGTACCTGACCAGCTCCATACTGAATTTTTAAATATTCCAACATGAAAGCCAGATTATGAGAAACAAAGACAAAAAGATAAAAGGTCATTTTAATGCCTCACAGCCTTTGAATGTACTTGTCTCCATTATCTCTGGGCTGTGACATCGTTTCTGGCAATAAATAGACACATAAAAACAACTGTCTAATAGAAATTAGAGTGAATCTAGCGTGTCCTGGGTTCCCCCCCAGTTGTATCCCCCACCTCACAAGTAAGGATTTTAGGGACTTAACCGATGTTCAGGACATCTCAAGTGCCCCCTCTCAATGTGGAGACTCTCCCGGTTGACCATCCTCCTCACCCCATCTCAAGCCACTTGTACCTCCGATCATGTTTTTCTGAGCACCACCCACCACTTGGGACCATAGGTGAGGGTAGGAACGTATGTAGATGGACTGGTATACATAAAGCAGGGGTCTCCAACCCATCCGGAAATGGGCAAAGGTTTACCAGTCAACACACATGAGTTAAGGAACTTAACTTATCATAGTCTTCAGACGCCTGATTGGTTCAATATATGTGCTCGACCAGTTGGATCCAAAACCTACACCTGGGGTCTCCGAACTGGTCCTCAAAGGGCCGGGGGGTGGTGCAGGTTATTGTTCCAGCCAATCAAGAGCACCCCCTTTAACCCAATCAGGAGCCTTCAGAGTGTATTCAGCTGATTTTCAGTCCGGTGTTGCTTGTTTAAGCTGAAACCTCATTGGTTAAACTGTACATGCTTGATCGGTTGGAACAAAAAACCTGCACCACCTCGGGGCCCTTTGAGGACCGGTTTGGAGACCCCTGACCTACACCATCTTCTCCGGCATCTTAAAATACCTGACATAGAGATCTTCCTTTTGGCTTAGCTCTCTTTCCAACACCAAAGATTAGTGCAGCGTTCTAATGACTGCTTACTGCCAGGGATAAGAACCAGACGCTCGCAAGTCCACGTTTTTTAAGCAGTCAGCGTAAAAGGTAAAGGTGTATTCTCATTCCTGCCCCAATTGGAGGACTGGGGTTGGACTAGGTTCTTGTTCATGAGTGTGGAATGGATGGATCTTCTGGTGGATTGTAGATAGATAGATAGATGGATGGATGGATGGATGGATGGATGGATGGATGGATGGATGGATGGATGGATGGATGGATGGATGGATGGATGGATGGATGGATGGATGGATGGATGGATGGATGGACGGACGGACGGACGGACGGACGGACGGACGGACGGACGGACGGACGGACGGACGGACGGACGGACGGACGGACGGACGGACGGACGGACGGACGGACGGACGGACGGACGGACGGACGGACGGACGGACGGACGGACGGACGGACGGACGGACCGGTGGATGATTGATGGATGAATGGATGGAATATGGACAGAGTGGTAGAAAGTTGGATGGATGGATGGACACATAGATGGATAGATGGATGGATGGATGGATGGATGGATGGGTGGATGGATGGATGGATGGATGGATGGATGGACGCATAGATGGATGGATAGATGGATGGATGCATAGATGGATAGATGGATGGACGCATAGATGGATGGACGCATAGATGGATAGATGGATGGATGGATGGATGGATGGATGGATGGATGGATGGATGGATGGATGGATGGATGGATGGATGGATGGATGGATGGATGGATGGATGGATGGATGGATGGATGGATGCATAGATGGATAGATAGAGGATGGATGGATGCTTGATGGATGAATACATGGAATATGGACAGAGTGGTAGAAATTTGGACAGAGTGGTAGAAATATGGATGGATGGATGGATGAATGGACGGACAGACAGACAGAATTAGGAATTACTACATGACATCCTAACAAATATAATATTCGGATTTATTTATTTATGTTAATGAAAAGAAGAGTTTTTAATATTTTCACCAATATTGGGACAGTCCAGATGATACTATAGCATGTTCAACTCTTTAGATCAGGATTGTTTTGTATTTATTTATTTTCCTGTTGTGTAATCTGACACTAGTCACCTTCTTGTGATCCCGAGCCTGCAGCCAATCAGCGCGCGTCAGGAACACATGCAGGCGATAATATCCGCGGCTGCAGCAGGACGAACAAAGAACGCTTCGGCTGTTCCAGGGTCTGTTCCAGAGTCAGCCAGAGTCGACAACACGGATCTAGAACTGCTCCTCCATACCTACTTTTTATTCTCACCACTGGACTTTAAACGTTTTAAACTGTCTTTGCTTTTTTTTTTGTACGTGGCTGTTGAAGGGAAGGAAGTCGACTTCGAGTTTCCTTCGGATGTTTAAACTGCGGTAGGTTTTTATCTTTTAAACTGACTTTCTAAACAAAACGACAATATCAATAAGTCTTTAAGAGGATGTTTAAAGTCTTTTTTTTTTAATAAACTTTTGTTCTTAAACAGGGAAACGTTGCTCCTGATCTCCACCCCCTTTTTCCAGGGCAGACCTCGTTGTGTGTTTTTTTTTAGTTTTTTCACTAACAAAAGTAAGAAAAACCCTCGATAAAAACGCATTTAAAGTCTTTATACAGTCTTGTATTTTAACTAGTGTTTGGTTGAAGTGTCATAAACTCACTTGTGTGTTTTAATTTGAATTTAAAGAACTCACAAACCACTGATCTTCTTCTCGTGTTGCGTTCATGGTCCCGTGTGATTTTTTTTTTTTTTTGATGCTGCTTTCAAGTACGTTTGCTCTCTTTTGAACGAGCTCTTGGTTCGAACACACCCTTCAGACAAATGTGCTCAGTCCTGTCTGCTCGAATCCTCGTGGGTTCTGACGTGAATCTGCGTGGATGTGGGTGGACAAGAGCAGATGGTAAGATGGTGACTTGATCTGGTGGTTTTTTTTTACCAACTCCTGGTCAAAAGTATTTGTTACTGAACCCAATGGAAAGAAAAAAGGAATTTATATACTTTATTTTCAATTGATTATTACTTTGAAATTTGTTTACTTTAAAACAAAAATGATGGTATTTTCTCTGAAGTAACAATAGTCAACAATACTCTGGTATACTGGTTGGAGTCAATAGTAAGTAAGTCATTTTTATTTATAGAGCGCTTTTCCAGACCAGGGTCACAAAGCGCTTAAACAATCAAAACAATATTCAATAAAGTATATACTTTAAAGCTCGACAAGACAAGATGCTCGATTCAGTGAAGTTTTACTCGCAAATATACTTGTAAACTTGAAAATAAGTTTATTTATTTAACCTTTTTTGTCTGACTTTAACATAATGCCCACATTTAACCGGTTCACGGGGCAAATAAAGGTAGGGGACCCTTGTTTAAGACCATATTTAAGATGATTTCTAAAAAGATGGAGGAAAAGTACAAATAAAGAAGATTTAAGTGTTTAGTAATACCATAGTTTTTCATTTTATCCTCACATTTGATTGGTGAACGGATTTCAAGTACAATAAATTCAGACCTAGTGTTTGACAAACCTTGTCGATTAAATAAAACAAACAACTGATTAAGATGAGTCACTATTGTTTGTTTTTTTCTTGGACCAAACCCCACAATAATATAGTTTATATAGTGATAACGGTATAAAAATGTATTTCCATATCAATGTATAATATTATATAGAAGAAGTTGATATAGTTCCACCGGCTCATTGGCTAGTAGGGACTAAGTACATGTGGGTAAAACTGGTAACTTTAGGATGTATCTAAATATTATTGTCAGTTCCTAAAATAGTTTATATTAAAGTGTATACCTGCAACAAACTTATGATGATCCTTTAACAAAATTTATAAACTTTTTGGTAACTCTTTTGAATTCATCATATTTTTTCCCGCTTTATTTTAGTGGAATTAAGGGGCCCTGGGCCTGACTCGAGCTACTAGGGGTGAGAGGGTCAGGGACCCCCTGGACTGTTCGCTCATAAAGCCACTCATGCCTACAGGCATCAATTAACCTCTGTGTGCCGTTTTGCTCCGTGGTAGGAGGAAACCGATGCAAGCTCAGGAAAAAAAAGATAGGAATTCCACACAGACCTGGGTCGCTCTTGGATCAGGGGTTGTCGAACTCGACCGTACTAAGTCTTGGGGGCCCAAGAAAATGTATATTTCTCTATCAGGACTTAGAATTCCGATTATAATATCGTTTTTTAATTCATTGAGAACATTTTCTTCTTGATGATCGACTCGTGTAGAACCCCAACTCTCCTCGACTCACTCGCATTTTTCGAATGTTGTAGTATTCCTCTCCCAAGATAGATAGATAGATGGATAGAACTTTATTTATTTATTAAGATGCAGTAAATCCCTCATCATGACCATGTTTTTAACTTTATAAAGTTTGTCCGAAATCCAGGCAAACGAGAGGTTACAAGAGCGAAGTCCATTATGACTTAGTAATGGCTTCACTCCTCCTCCAGCCAGCTGTAACCACGCCCCGCTTTGTTAACACAACGAGTGCCTTGGAGGTGGAGACTTCCTGGATTAATGATGTGCAGTGACAACCCCCAAAACTTGAAATGAACATTAATCTACTTTTGTTAGTTTCCGGTAAAGTTTCGCCACCTTCATACAGTCAATGATTAAAGTTTTAAAGTCCTAATCTTTTCAATAGATGTCTTAAAGGGACGATGTGTTCACACTAGCCTTCTTTTTCTTCTTCTTCTTCTTCTCACCCACACATGCGCTCCCTTCTTCCCAGAGTGCCCCCCCCTTCCATCTCCCCGCCCCCTTTTGCTAAAGCCAAGCTCGTCTGACGCTGACTCAGCAGACTTGTTTGTTTTGAAAATCCATTAAGAGCTTTTGTGGTGCCGAGCTCGGCCGTGCCTGGTTTTGACAGGACAGTGGGTCACTTTAAAAAAGAGGCCTGACCAATAGTCGTGTAACACAACGTAACATCTCTGTCCACAGACGCCAGATTCAATTGGCTTTTTTTTTTTTAAACGACCAAACGACTCGAGAAGAAGCTTGTTTTGCTTCAGTAATTATACGGCCAACATGTTGTCTCATTTATACCAGCTTTTCCTCCCCTGGTGAGTCAAAGATTAAATCACTATACTGTGAATAAAACCGGGGGTACGTAATGGCGAGTGCTTGTGTTTTTGCCAGTCTGGCCGAGATATGATTGGCGTCAAATCGCCAGAAGACTGAAGGATAATGACAGCATTTGCGATGGTTGTTATTTTTTTTTCCTCCCAGGAATCTGACACGTTCAGGGACAGAAGTGAAGAAGCATTAGCATCATTCTGTCAGTATCGATTACAACAGCCCTCAGATCTCTTTCCAGTGGCGTTCCGGAGTGGAAAGAGTAGTTCCTGTTGGGTGAGCGTCCTCGTGGTACTCAGATACATGGCTGCTTCGCAACAAAGTTTATACTATAAAATAAGTATAATTTTCTTTTCTCTGAGCATATGGTTTAAAGCAGGGGTCCCTACTTTATTTAATACTTGAGTAGGATTGAGTAGTAGTGGTGTCAAAATAAATCATTCAATGGGCCTAAAATCTTTAATAGCCGGACAAAATCTACGTTTACCCAACTGTCTATGACAGGAAGTTGAAGATCATTTTGTGACTATTGTTATACTTCCGTTGTACTATAAACACGAAATTATCTTTTCGTACTTGGTTACTTTATTATCCCACAGTTAATCAAAGTTATTTATGGTTAAATCAAGTTTATTCCTAAAACCATGTCATCTTTATACGTCACAATGTGAACCATTATGGGTGGGAATCTTTCACCATCTCAACCTTTTTGAATTGCTTCTCATTTTTGGGGCCCCTGATTCGATTACAATTTTTTTTTGTGATTTTTCTGACTTATTAAAGTACAAATATGTTGAACACAACCTTTGTGCAAATGCTAACAATTTATATTTGTCAGTTACCTAAAGAAATAGTTGGAACAAAGTGTTCTTAAAAATGTATTTATTTTTTGGACAATTTTATTACTTCTGAATCGTAACAAGTTCTTATGAGTATTTGTATTTTTAAAACCCCTATTGAACCACTTCGCTTGTGTACAATATCCGAAAGGTCCATATAAAATGACTTGGTGGACCAGGTTTGACCCTCGGACAGTGAGTTTGACGTGAGGTTGCCGTTATTTTTAACATTTAGTAAAAAGCCAACGCAAAGTACATAAAAAAAATGTATCTCAACATAACGATGAGTCAACGTTGTCCCTGCGCTTGTTTCTCACCAACAAGAAGGTAGATTCTCATTTGTGTTTTGTAGTTTATGAACCTGATTAAATCATTATATTTTAGTTTTTAGGCTTTAATGATCAAAACGATAGAAATGGGATGTTTTTTCTTTCTGTGCGACCCACTAACAAATACCCATACGGCCCCTGGTTTTTGGATCATTTGTGAAAGGGACCTCATAATAGTCTATTTGAGAGTTTTCGTAGAAAAAAGCTGTTATTTAATATTCACATGCTTTCATTTAATTTTGTATAATCAACTACTTCAGTGATGACCAACATTGATTCACAAAAAACACAACTGAAGGTCAATTATTCTGTTTTGAGAAAGTAGTTTCTACTAAAAGTCATGCTTTGATTTGCTCAAAAGCTTCCGTTCCCAGAGGACCGTCTCAGAAATAAGGACGGCCAATGATAGTGTCCATTTTGTTGACGATAATCACATTGTAAAAATTAAGCCGGCGTAGAAAAACAATCTGTTAAAGATGAATGAAGGGGCAACTTGTTTTTTAGGTTTATTGAGCCAGAATTTTCTCATGCCTCTGAAAATCACTTCCCGTCTGAACATTTTGTTTTAGCTTTTACGATTTAAATGGGTTAAATTTGAATCGGAACTTGGATGGAGTAAAACATCAAAATGTGCAAATTATGTTCGTCTACCGTCGGAGCGACAGTTGAAATTCAATTATTTATTATTTCCAGAGTAATCTGTTCTTTTTTTAGAGTTGTAGGCAAAAATGTTTGTTCATTTTAATGTAGCGACTAGAGCTCAGTTGTCTTCGTCTTCATCTTTGGCCTAAAAGACAATTTAAAAACATCTAAATACCTCCGTACTGCTCGTATGTTACGTCCATCTTGTATTGCGGCCTCTACATGAGGAATTGGTCTGAATTAAATTGAAAAAATCTATACTCTAATCTTTTTAAGTATCTTTTGAGTGAACCATCACTTTAACGGATCTTTAATTGAGTAGTTGAGGATACCTGGTTGGATTGTCAAAACCCAAGACTAGACTAGATGCTTGGTCCAGATAAATGGATAAGCGCTATATAAATACAAATGACTTACTTACATATACTTAATTTCCAAATTCTGAGGTCCTTTTACATTTTATTTCTCAGCAAAATGTTCACCATCACTGTGAAACTGTTGCATTTTTGTTGGACTATAATGGACAATAAATGTATATTCCTTTTTATTGGGTAAATTTGATCTATCAGAAGTCAATTTCTGAGTAACGACTTTCCATTTGTGAATTCATGATTGTTTGACAACTTGTTTTACCGCCAAAGTGATGTCTGTCAACGCAAAGAAACTGACAATTTCACGTTGCTGTTTTTTCTAATGACTTGGAGATTCCCTACAAGGTCGTTCTCCACGTTGGTCCAATTTGTTTATGGTTATCCTGAAGTAAACCGTCTTGTTCACTGGTTCCTTTTTGTGAAGACCCCGCCGGCCTGTTTATAGAACCCAGTGTGTTCTATTGACAAAATATTGTCTTACAACTGTAGTCAAAGTTGTTTTTCCAGCCAAGCCTCGTCGTCAAATTTGATTTGAAAGCCGGTGGTCGGATTATCTCGGGAGCTTCGCCGCCAAAGATGTGATATTGAGTCGGATGAAAATACAGGCCTTGATTAAAGAAAAGATGAATAATTGGTTTCTTGTGATCAACGGGGATTAAAAAAAAAAAAAAAAAAGTCCATTCATTTCACAGCGATATTGAGGTTGCAGGAAATTACATGCTTTTCTTCACCAACGGCCGCTTTCAGCGTCACCTCCTCCTGTTATTTCGGGTTTTTCCTGCCAGGGCGCCCTGTCACGCTAGACAATGAGCCGAATGTACGGTCATTGTGCGGCCACAAGCCTTGTGTCTTCCCTGGTGTGAGCTTGGACAGTTTGTTTACTAAATGTTCTGTTTAAAGGAGAAATCAAACTTGCAACTATTTAAAAAAAAAAAAAAAAAAATGCTTGGCTGTAAATTCCCTGTTGTTGTGACAACAAAAAGTATGGCTCCATTAGCCCTATTTTTGTAATAGTTAATGCATCATCGGGGGCTAAGAAGTGTAAGATAATAGGCTACGATTGCGTGCCGAGGCAAGAGGCTCATGGGAAGTAAATGTGTTTTTTCTAAATAAACCATGAGGCCTCTGTGCGACACTGTCGGGCTCGTTTTACTCGTCCACGTTTTGATGTCGTTTACGTGCCGGCGACAACATTGTTAATTCTCTCGTGAACTCAGTCCCTGCATTTTAAAACTGGTTAAACTTTTTCCTTAATTTCTATTGTACTCTTTGGTTTTTACACAGAACCCGTTAACTGGACCTCACCTTGTTTTGTTGGCCCACTGCTTCATGGCTCATTATACATCGAAAAACATACTTTATTTCGTTAACACAAAAAGTAATGACACACTTATTTGCGTCACAACTTAATTGCTCGACTCGCTAGAAAAACTGGATGTGCAACTGTGTGACCTATAAATGGCTTCTACGTAGGTGTTTGAATTAGTCTTGATTTCCCATGGTTCTTTGCTGCCCTTTGTGATCCATTGAGCTGTAGCAACTTCACATTAATGGTTTATTAACCTCCCTGGCCTTTGACCTTAACCCTGAATCTAACTGGAGAAAAGTGTAAACGGTCCCTTGAGGTACAGGTCGTGCAGAAAGAAAAATTGATATCATTATTTTCTTTTATTGATTATTACTGTGTGAACTGTTTTGTTTATTATTTTTCTCTGGAGTAACATTAGTCTGAATGATTTTACTGAAAAATAAACCTATAAACTAATGAAAATTTCTGAAATACAAACTCTATATGATTTATTTGAACTGTTTTTTGTTACCAAGATCAAGTCAGTTTGAGAATAATGCTGAAAGTAAACTGGTCCCACGGTGTTGACGATTCAAATACGGTTAAACAACGCATGTTTCAGCTCTTTTTATTCTACATTCTACAAAAATTGCAACCTTTTTATAGCCTCGCGTCTCATTTCCAACCCACGTTTTGTTTTCCTAAAGTCGCATCAGCCGACGACATCGTACCATTTGTCACACGCATGAATAATTGAACTTGATCTTGTTGCTTTACGAGCGTCTCGATGTGTTCTTGTGGTTTTATGACTCCTAACTGTAAAGGAATTCTTCTGACGACTCATTATCTATTCCTTGAAATCATGGCGATGTTCTTTTTCACGCTCCCTTTTTCTATGGCACCGATAAATAATCACAGCAGTTAAATAATCAAATTCTAGGAACTGCATTGCGACACTAATTTCACCATGAATACCGAAGCATGACTTCTGATACGATCTTTGATGTAACTTGATAAAGACCTAAATGCAGAGTCGGCAAAAGTTCCCCCAAATGTTGTTTAAGATAAAGACGTCAGAAGATTGATGTTGATTATTTAAAAGAAAAGTTCAACCACTATATTAAAAGTCTTGATCTGTCACTATGGAAGTACATCAGTGCCATCAGAATATTGAATTGTTGAATTTATTTTTTCAAATATTTGAGAGGTTGAAATCATTTCAATTATTAAATATTTTTTTTAATTTCAATTATTCAATATTTTTTAATTCGTAGCCTTTTATATTCAATATTAAAAAATGTGAGGCATTTTAAATTCAATATTAATAAATTCGAAGCATTTTAAATTCAATATTTAAAAAAAAAAAAAAGCCAAAACCAAACGAGTACCGAGCTACTGGATCATACTTGCATGAGGTGACGTCATCACTGCAACATCAGCTTAGATATTTTCATGACAAAGTAAAACCTTTGTTTTAATGTCTGGAGTTTAAACATCTGAGATGTAGTTTATCTGGTGGCGCTGTAATGCTGAATTTAAAAGGCTTTGTATTTTTTTAAATAATGAATTTAAAACACTTCGAATTGTTTTATATTGAATTTAAAATATAAAAAATATTGAATAATTTATATTAAAATATAACATATTGAATAATTGAAATGAATTCAACCTTTCAATATTAAAAAAAAGTAGAAAATTCAACCATTTAATATTGTGATGGCACTGATCTACTTAAATTTGTCACTAATACAATTTAGTTAATTGATGCATAACTTCTCCATTCGAGAATCCTCTCCTGTTCCTGTTAGTACCGTATTTTTCTGACTTCACAAGACGCAATATCAGTGTTTTTATTATTTTCATACAAAAGGCAAACTGGATTATTAAGTAATGCTCACCATAGTTGCCCTAAAACATTTTTGATAGACTTGTATCTTGTTTTGAGATCAGTAAGCAAAACCAGAATTGCAGTAATGCAACAAAAAAACGAAGCTTAGAGTCGGATAAATGTATAAAGTAAAATACGTTAGGAATTCCCCAGAATTTGTTGGAATAATGAGTCATTATGGACGAATTTTATTGGTCAATTTCTACTATTTTTAGACGACTGCATTATTTGGCAACTTGCTCTGATTATGTCACCACAGGGTGCCAAAGAACGAGCAAATGAAAAGGGATGGATGAATAAAACAACATTTTCTAGCCGATCATGTTTGCAACGTGATGCCTACAAACTATACTGATACAAGGGTAGGATGAGCAGTAAAATGGTTTATGATGTGCACTTATGTCCGTGCTCTGAGCAGCCTGAGAAGGTCAGTGACTCATCTTGTGCGTGATTAATGTTGTGTTAAGTTGCTGCCAAAAACTTCCCACTGAAATATTGATCAAATCTTTCTGCCAGATGATCTTTTATTTATCAGAACTTTGGGCTCAAATCATTACACTTATTATTTTGGCTTTTTTTGTTTCCATCACATGAAGTTTTTAAAGCTTTTTCTTCATGTTGGCAATTGCCATTCTTACGTGTTTCTATTGTTGATTTTTATCTGGTTATTCAGTGGTTATGCTAATGCTAGCTGGCTTTCATAATGCATAGGCAATTGTTTTCACTCCATTATGCATTTCAACTTTCTTGGCTTCAATCTGTATTTTTTCAGACTATAACGCTTTTTAAGTATTGTCCAAAATGTATTTATACTATATTTATAATTAGGTACTCTTTATATGTGGATTCATTCGGGTTGTGTTTTCTGACCTAGAAGTGTTTTACGCCACTTTCCAGCTTTTAAACTTTGACACTGAATATATATATATATATATATGTATATATATATATAAAGTAAGAATTTGAGGGATTTGTGTACGTGAAATGAACTGTAAATATTGTGTTTTAGATGTTATAACGGAACAATTTCAAGTTATTTCGAATACTTTAATGTTTGATGTTGAGTTTTTATTTTTTTTACTTGTTCCAGCTGAACAAGGTTGAAGTTATTGTGAATACATTTAATAACGTTTGATTTACTGACTTATAGATGAATATAAATGGAGAGATAAACTTTATTGATACCCCTGAGGGTTTCCTTCACGAAATTGGTTTCAGGCACACAGCAACACAGACGATAGATTCATAAAAACAAGAACAAAGCGCAATAAAAAGTGAAAGATTATGCAATCTAAAGATAAGGAACATAGATCAAAGACAAAGGATACAAACATTAAAATGGAATATCATTTCACTTCACTCCTGCTCCCGAACTCAGAATTAAACAGGGACTCAGTCATTCCTCGTTCTTTAAAGCTGAGTCTATTAGTGTTGCATCATGGTAAGGAGCATTCGTATTTATTCATTTAATTAACTTATCTGAATTTTTTTTGTTTTCCTTAATTCTCCTTATAATCCAGTGTGCTTTATATGTGCTGAAAATGCGTTATAACTAAATGAATCCCATGAGAATTCCTTTAAGAAATTGTCATGTACAGCGATAAGGCATCAGCTATACACTGGAAAACAAGTTTAAAGCTGTATTCCAGAACTAACTTACAGAACATAAACGGCTCATTGTTCTCCTTTGTACCAATGACTTATCTTTGTTGCTGTATCTTGATGGTCATTTCATTTGGCTCATCTCAACACCAGTAAAAAGACCCTTTTGATAACAAAAAAAATGACACATTCAGTGTGACTCCATCGCTTCCTGTCACACTGTAGCACTTCAGATGGAGCCAAGATATTTTCTTAATCTTTGTACGTTTAAAAATGTGTGTAATGTATCAGAAACTGTGGTAAATGAAGGTTTTTTTTTTTTCTTTCTTTTTGACTCGACACAAGCCTGAGTGTTTGGAGACGATGTGTTACGGCCTCGTTGACCTCACCTACTTCCACAGGCATGACACGCCACCACCCCTTTCAATGTTTAAACAGTCGTGGTCTAAATTTTTGATGACCATTAAGATTTCACAGACCCGTGAAGATCTAACAGCTTGACTTTTCTTCTTTTTTTTTTCCACTACCCACTGCTATAGAAATATTCTTGTTCTCACAAGGAGTAAATTGTATATATTGTTATAATTATAATTGTTCCAGTTGTTAAAATGGAAAAGATAAAGTACTAAATAAACAGTTTGTTGCTGTATTAAAACAGTTGAGGCTAAATCTTGTCCATTTAAAATACTTTACCTTGCATTCTTTCAGTATCATTTTGAGGTTAAATCTTTAACATCTATCATCTATTAATATTCTGTCAGTAATATTTTAGTGGTTTAAAAATAAAAACTTGACGTTTCTATTTGTTCAGGCTTTTCCTTGATTTTCTGGAACTCCTGTGTTGTTCTCAGTATTATCTCGATCTTTAAAGTATATACTTTTTTGAGTATTGTTTTGATTGTTAAAGCGCTTTGTGACCCTGGTCTGGAAAAGCGCTATATAAATAAATATTACTTACTTACTTACTTACCTTGTTACATTGTCAGTATTTCATCAAAGCTAAATTTGGAAAATTTAAAAAAATCTTGATGTTTCATTCTGTTATTATTTTTGAACAAAAAGCTTAAGCTTGTTCGTCTAATACTTTGTGTTGCATTCTGTCAATATTATTCTGAGGCTAAATCTTATCTGTTAAGTTATTTTTGGGGATAATGTGTCGTATTGAAAAAGGTTTCATTCTGTTAATATTATTTCGTCCATTGAAAAGGACTTTGTGTTGGGTTTTGTCAGTATTCATTTGGGGCTAAATATTGTCCCTTGAAAATGATGTCGTTTACATTCTATCAAAATTATTTTGGGGGGAATGTGTCGTAATGAAAAAGGGGTTTTGTTTCATTCTTTAATCATTGTTTTGTCCATTGAAAAGGACTTTGTGTTGGGTTTTGTCAGTATTAGTTTGGGGCTAAATATTGTCCATTAAAAATGAAAAATGTATCAACTAATTCAAGTTTCTCTTTTCTCAACAGGAGCGTTTGATGTTGTGACTGCCCCCTGGTGACTTGGCAGAGATGTACGTTTCCAAAGAAACTTGAAGTCAAATGGATTAAGAGGGGTAAGCGTTTAAGTCGACTTTATATTTATATATAATATATATTTTTTTAATTGTTAATACTATAATGGTGACAGTTGTTGCCCGACGACTGTAACCAACGGACAAAATGTAACAGATCGTCTGTTCGCTAAATATTTCAACAAGTACTTAGCCTGAAAACAGCTGCTGTATGGAGTTTCTCAGCTTTCATCCTTTGTTGTAGATGTTATTAACCTCGTGACCTCAGGCCACACAAACGGAGGCACACACACACACACACACACACACACACACACACAAATAATAATATGTTATTATAAATAATGCTAACATCTACAGGTAAAAAAATGACATACCTTGATAAATAAACACAATGTTTATTTTCCCCATTTTTCCCCATAATAAGTTGAATAAAGGGCAGTCAAAATGGAAAACACAGTTAATTAAAGTCAAAAATAGGGACAGATGTCGGAGGAAGGCACTGTGACTATCGTGGATCTGTAATGTAAATCGTTGTAATCGCATCAAATCTCCCGAGTCCGTGATGCCGTCGCAGACTGACGAGTCAGACGCTGCTGCTGCTTATGTGATAGAAATCTAAACTAAGATGGATTCTTCCGTCATTTGCCGACATGTTGGAGCCTCCTTTAGCACGAGCGCAAAAGACTGGTGACCTACGAGACGTCCGTCATGTGATTCTCTCTCGACGCAGAAGCTGTAGATGCCGTTTTTATTTTCTCTAAACATATGTAACATGTATTGTCCAAGTTATACTTCACCAAAAATTCAAACTTCACTAATTTTTCCACTCGCCCTTATTCCGACTAAGGGTTGGGATTATTTTCAGAGTAATAAGTTCCTTTTTGTGTAATAGACAAAAATGTTTGTTCATTTTAATGTAGCGACTCGAGTGGTGACTCAGTGGTCTTCCTTGTTGTCCAAAAAGACACTTAAAAACATCCAAATACCTCCAAACTGCTCGTCTGTAACGTACACCTAAACTTTTACGTTGACACCTCAACTAACTAACTTCAAAGTCTATATTGTAAACTCGTTCCTACACATGGTACACAGACAGGAAACGCAATTTCGATGTTTACCCAGAGTGTTTCCTGTCTTCGAAATGGTTTCGTTTTGAAAAAAAAAAGGATTTTCTCCGAAGTAACATAACTGAAACCAGTGTCTTATATCATATCATCAGTTAACTTTACTCAAGAAAAATAAAGCTATAAACTAGAGAAAAATGAGTGAAACACAAACTTTATACGTTACTTTTTTTAATCTGTAGTTGGTCTGTGAAAATAATGTCTACATTAAACCAGTCCACATGGGGGGAAAAAAAGTTTGGGGACCCATAGACATTTAAGAAGTGTTAATGATCTCTTATGGATTGTATTAATAGATTCCATTTCCTCTCTTGTGTGTGGTCTTTCTT
Source organism: Callionymus lyra (assembly GCF_982586985.1). Lineage (NCBI taxonomy): Eukaryota > Metazoa > Chordata > Actinopteri > Syngnathiformes > Callionymidae > Callionymus > Callionymus lyra. Next base: position 10,640,134 of record NC_141824.1, read on the forward strand.
CTCTGAATAGTAGATTAAATTCTTAACAGGTTTTCCAGCCCCTGACTTTATGGACAGATAAAGTAGTGTTTCATTCTTTGAGCTTGTTTATTTTGGTGTGAAATCTAAACGTTAATGGTTTTGTGTCAAGTACTCTGCCTTGTGGAACTCCACACTGTTATTTTCAACTTGAAAGTGGTCAGCCAGGACGATAACTGTTTTTTTTTTTTTTTTTTGTACTTCAAAACCATAAAAAATGAAAATGAATTGCAACTTTAAACTATTGAGTGACTTGTCAGTAGCATCTCTGTGCTTAAAAAAATATACAGTATAACGTTCAAACTTAATCACCAAGGTTACTGGATTTTGTGCTTAAAGATTCAATCAATTTTACCTTGTTTGGTTTCGTTTGACACCTCTGTCTTAGAGCCTGTTTTAGAAACCGTTTCCATTTTTTTTACTGGTAGTTAAACGAAGCCAAAACCAACTAAAACTATTTGTTCCACCTTCTTTTTGAATCCGAGTCTTGCACTCTCTGCCCTCCGCTCACACTTTTCCACGAAAATCTGCCTGTCTCCTCTCGTCACACAAGCGAGTTACCTGTCTGGCTTCTGTTGGGTTCAGACACCAGGAGGAGGATTCTCAGACTGTGTGCATTGGCTCCTGCCTCAGACACACTGTTGCCAGCAGTTTTCTCACTTTGGAGAAAATGCAGACGTTGAGACGTCAAACTTGCAACTCGTCTCAGGCTTGAGTGCTGGAGTCGGATGTCAATCATGGGATAAATGAGTTGGTTATTGACCGACGCTCTCTGAGGATCACTACACTCTTTTAGTCTTTTCTTTCTTGATCAAGCATTTTTTATTGGTAATGGCTTAATGGATATTTACAATTGTTTCCTTGACATTTTTCGCCTACGTTTGGCAATTATTGTTGCTTTATAAATACAAGGTAAGGGTCTTCATGAATCTAAGTCAATTTAAGATTTGTGGTGCAGGAAAATATTATTTTTTCTTTGGTGCTCTTTACAGTCAAAATATCTTGAACTGCGTTGCCATGATACTAAAATTTGACTTGATACCGTTAGTCATGAAAATATTCAATACTCTGACCCCAATTTATTTATTTATTTTTAAGTTTTTATTTGCAGGAATGCACTAAAATAACCTCTATTACAACATGTGACAATTAACAGAACCACATGTTAAATACGTGTGAGAAACCTTTGTTTAAGATGCAAAACTAATGCATATGGAAAAAGAAAAAATTGTTGATCACCATCTCTATAATTGAGAGGCATTTCAATGCAGGTCTTCATGTTTGAATCACACAAAACCCAGGTGCTATGAATGATCTCCTTTAGGTCAGTTGGTCCTAATGTTTCATTTATCTAAAGACTTAAAGTGAGAAAGAAATGTCTCAAAAATACACGGATGGCAAACTAAGGTTATGACTCACTACTTCTGTTGCACATTTGAACATTTCATTTGTTAAGAACACAACCTTGACGCACACTTGCATATGTTTTTTATATATACAAATATCTTGAATGTTATTTAGATATGATGGTTTTTTGGGTTTGCTTTTTGATCATTTTACAATTACTTATTCAGTGAAATACTCCTTCATTTATTTATGGTATACATTTTTATTATTTTAATGCTTGTACTGCTTGTACCACAAAAAAAATATATTGCCTTTACAACAAAGACCCTCTTTATCGTGACCCCAATCACCCTGGCTAAAGGTTTGTGTGCGTATTGTCAACTCATGGCTACACTGGCTGATTGTAAGAGGCGACGAGATGTACAAGTGGTGTAAGGATTGTAAAGAAGCACACTTGACCACTGCAGGTCGTTTGCTACTGAAGTATGTAGAAGTGGCTGCTGCAGAATGTTGAGGAGTTTTTATCATCCAGAGAAATGGCTCGACAGGCTTGCAAAACCTTGAAACTCCAGCTGCAGAGAAAGTACCTTCTGTACTAAATCCTGGAAATATAACTATATATATATATATATATATATATATTTCAAGTTTTTATTTAATCTTGAGTCATGCATGTCTTACAATAATGTGAATTAAAATGCTTTTCAAGATTCTAACTAGGGCAGGACAACATTTATCTTTTCGATATTTTTACCTGATATCCCGATCTTGATATAGTTTAACTGGTGAAAACCAAACATTTTTCACAAAAGTTAAAACTTAATATGTGAGAAAGTAAATTGTTACTGTTACGTATTATTGTTACTCACTGTCTGTTATAAACTGAGGTAGATGTCAATAGTTTTAGTCGGTGGGAAGTGAAACAACAGTGCAATATTTTTAGTCTTCAAATGACATTATTTATCTTATTTTTTTTAATGAAAAATTGCTGTATTTGCTGTGGATAATTTGGAAAAAAAAAAAATTCAATATCAATAAAGTTCTACCAAACCTAACCTAACAATGTAACAACTTGACTTAATACACTTTTAATGACGTGTTTAGCACTGTTATATGTGATAGCCTTCTCAACAGGTTAACGTCCTCGTGTCTGAAATGTATCTCCATATTATGGATGAAATCTGTCTTTGCCACTAAATCAGTTCACGATGCTGGCTGTATCATCCGCTCATGTCGATAGTCTTCGCTCTGTGTGCGCCAGAGTGTGTTCCCCTCGGGCATCGCCGTTAGCTGGCGTCAGCTGTCAATCAACCGCAAAGGAGGTTTTTGATTGGCTGGAATGGCGGGTGCAAAAATGACATGCAGGATCAGTAGGGATATCGACTATACTTCATACCATCGTGGACATTTATGATCTTTCTATTGCAGTTGCGCTACATTGCCACCAGAGGGGTTCTGTCTCGGCTCAAACATCTTTTAATCCCATTACGTCAAAGCCCTTCCAATAGTTATCGAACAAAGTTCTGGGATTTGTAAGTAAGTCATTTTTATTTGTATAGCGCTTTTCCAGACCAGGGTCACAAAGCGCTTAAACAATCAAAACAATATTCAATTAAGTATATACTTTAAAAGGCAAGATAAAACTGATAACACAACAGGAGTTCCAGAAAATCAAGGAAAAGCCTGAACAAATAAAAACGTCTCAAGATGTTTCTTAAAGGAGTCAGTTTGTATTTATCTATAATTGAGTACCCATTTAAAGCGACACTACAATTGGTCGTATTTTTACGGACTATGAGGCGCAATTCAAGTTAATTCTTCGTTTGATTCTGGTTGTACTTACTGACCGTTTACTAATTTTATGTGGTCTTAATCTGTCAAAATTTGGAAGGCTACATGAGTCACCTAAGTATTGCTGTGCGGGATTTATTACTATGGATGCTCGCGTAGTAATACAACGGAGCCCTACGATATTTATTTTGTAATTCATATTACATTATTATTTATAGACATTTATATTGACAAACCTAGAGGCTTGTGTTATCACCGTTTGAAATTATCATGTTTAATTTTTTATGGCGCTACTGAAAAAGCGAAAAATCTATTTTTTTCTTTTTTGCATTTTCAACAAACGTCTGTTATACCTGGAGAAAAGCGTTCATGCATCAGAGGCTTGAGAAATGTTGTTTCTTCCTTCAAAGAAACGGATGAGTCTTGGAGTGTTTATCCTCCATGAGCTGTGGAGCTTTCATGGACACGCATCCAAGTGTTTGCCTACGCATGATCTGTCGGGTTCAGCTGTGAGAGGAATTCAACCGAGCTACTGTTCCTCACGAAACGAGGACACGTTGAACAGCCATATTTTCTTTAGAAAGGCGACGGTGCTTCTGTGAGAGAGTGGGTGTTTTTGAGTAGCGCTTGGAACTTTATGCGGTCGTTTCATCTTCCTCCTCCACTTCCTCTCTTCCTCTCTCCTCCTGGCAGCTGTTTTTGTGTCTTCGCCGCTCACCGGGCTGTTGCTTTCCTCGTCCTGCTGTCTCCAGGAGCGACTGGTCACATTTACTGAAACGTACTTTTACTGTGCTGCACTTGCACGGCTTGTTTGAAAGTATCATGACCTCGATCGGGAGTACAGACGGAGGACCGATGAGTTTCTTTGCGGCTGCTGCGTGTTGACTTTGCTGCGTGAGAGGCGCCTCGGGGAAAAAATGCCTTCTTGGTAAGATGCGACTTCACTCTTTCAAGATCGCTTTTGTTCAGTTTTCTGGGACTAATTTGTCTTTCACATGTCTTTACTAGCATGAAAACTGGACGACAGTAGGGATGCTTTGTTCTACTACTTCAGATAAGCCACATGCATGACCTCAATTTAAAAGAAAATTGTTTGTCTTCATGCTAGTTGTCTTGGTTAGTATTATCTTTTATATTTGACAGTGGTGAGATTGAAGTGTGTGCTTGAATGCAAAAAAATGTGTTTTCTTTTAAGGGGTGTAAACGAAGCAGGGCGGGATCACAGTTGGCAGGAGGAGTGATGCCATCATTGCATCATAATGAACTTGTAACCTCTTGTTCGCCCAGATTTCAGACCAACTTTATAAAGTAATAACATGGTCATGATGAGGGACTTACTGCCTTTTGTGAGTGAGTCAGGAGAGTTGGGTTAGTTGATCTTTAAACGGTGATACAATATATCATGATACTCTAGTAACAAGGATATACTTGTAGTATTGTCGAGTACTTGACTCTGGTGTTGCAGAATTTACAGACCACATGACTCTTGACAAAGTCTTGACTTTATATCTTCTATTCTATTTAGATTTTTTCTTTTCTTTTTAATATTTTATTTCTGGGTGTTTTATTTTTCTTCTGGTATATTGCTCTTGCTGTTTGTTAAAAAGAATTTCCCCTCGCGGGACAATAAAGGGATTCTGATTCTGATTCTGCTTTCATTTGAAAGCGAAACATGTCCAAACATCAGGTTTAAAAGCTGCTGGAGTCGACCATATCCTCTCATCCTCAGTCATTCCAGGGGTCTTGCGGGATAACATTGCCTGCACGTTGACTTAGCGCGGCTCAGTATATACATATACATGTTTTCATCGTTCTTTTAAGATCAGCGGACTTCCAAACAAGTGTAAACCTGTCCAACTTCGCCGTATGCTAATGAGCTAAGTTGTTAGCGTCAGGTCATTTATAAAGTGTTATGTGTGCGTATATAACAAGGTGGGATTTATTATTGAATTGGTGATGTTGCTCAGTTTTGCGGGAAACCGATACAAGTCCGAAACTGAGCGTTATAAGTAATATTTTTCTCTGATCATGTCGACACCGAAGCGCGGAAATAAACAAAAGGTAAATTTAGCATTGTTTTCCTTCTCTAAACCCCCGGACCTCCACTACAGTACTCACTCGTGCACATGGCTACATTTTTAGGTGAAAGAAAAAAAATATCGCATTAATATCGATCCTGCAATTCAAGACACCAATATCTAATACCGCACTTATTTCCAATATCGTCCAGCCCTAACGGGAAAGTAAACCTTGTTTTGCTAATAAATAAACATGCCGTTTGTGGCAACTACGCAACAGAAGAATTGTGACATTGCAGTGATACTACCACGAGGGGGAGCCTTTGCGTTGTGCAAAATAAAAATGTATTTAAGCTAAAAAGTCATTCCATTAATGCTTATTTATTTCACTCTAATCAAGTGGAAAACGAAAGTCACGCTTTTTGCCCTCCTTGGTCGAAAACAAAAGGCCACCTGTCAAAGTTTGGAGTCTGTTTATCGCGACTTGGATTGTGTTGTTGGGCTGCTCCAACATTTGTCATCGACTAAATCCATGTGTCACGAGTGCCTGGAGTTGATGTTCCGACTGTATGTAGATAAGTCAGACCGAGTTGATTCTTTAAAGTCGCTTTCATGTCTGCGTCCCTTCTTCCCCAAAACTGTGTGCGTTTTAGTTTGGTCGTGTTGGTTGTTAGATTTGACGAGGATTGATAAGAAAACAACGGTTGTCACGATGCTAATTGCCTTCCATGTGTCACACTTGTCGCAGTTCAATGACAACCACATGGTTTTTCTGCTTTTAATCTGCTCCTCCTGACACGAAGTCCTTCAAGATGAACATCTTAAAAGAATGAAACATGGAGATTTAAGTAAACCAATCACACTTGTTTCTTCATAGAATATTGTCACATTTATAAAATCACCTTTAAAAATCAGATATTTAAATGTACAATCATTTAATTTTAATTAATATTCTTATTGATTATTTAATATTTATTTATTTAATACTATTTAAAAAAAAAAATATCGCATTTTCATTTAAAATGAATGAATTTACGCACAGGAGGAAGTAGAATAAAATGATAAACTTGTCAGGATATTTTCTTCCTGCCTGCGGAGAAACTAGAATTAAAACACGATCCGAAAGAAAATCCAGTTAATTCCTGACACTATATATCCTGACATTTGAATTCTCCGTATATCCCGAGCGCTAAAACCCCTTTCTTAATACACCATTTGTCACCGTGTCACATGATTTACCTGATATAAGCAGACTCCTCAATCCCTCATATTTTATACAGGATAATCCACTCCCCCCCTAAAGTTAACTGTCGCAATCTGAAGTGTTGCAGTTACTGCATAATTCACATCCTTCATTTTTACCTCCATCCCGTTCACACTTGCTCGAGCGCCCGATCAGCATTTTTCCGACTCATCAGTTTGCTCATCCCTCCTCCCTTTTGTCCTTTCATCTGCCACATCCTGCATCCCAAACATCTTCAGTTCAGATTACGGTCTATCCTTCTACGTTGCTTTCCAAAGATATATTTACAGATTTTTTTAAAAAGTGAAATATTTGGATGAAATTGCTATAATTTAAAGTTCCTATTTTAGTAAATGTCTAAGAACATGGTTAATTAAAAAAATAAATGTGTGTTCTACTTGGCCTAAACGAAAAGTCCATTGAATGGAGGAAGGAAACTGGTAGAACCATATTTTTTATCAAACATCAATGTCATTCTTTAGTAAAGCAACTGTGTCAGAAACTCAACTCGTGCTCCCAGTGACTATATTTGAAGACGATCTGTAGTTTAAAGATGCATTTCAATGTATTGCTTTTAATGTTTAAATCACATGGATTTCTAGCGCTGATTCTCTATTTAAATACTCTCTGGCTTGTCAACTATTGTACATTAAATGTTTCTGCGGTCTTTATGAATCTGACTTTTATAAGTTAAGTTAGTTTCTTAAGGACCGTTAAGTTATTAAACCAAGTTTTGGATTAATAAAAGTACCAAAGATATTAATACATAAATTGACTTTACTTATCAGCACCCATGGCTAAAATAATCCATTAAAGATCATTTATATTTTTATTGTCATTTTACATTTTACATTTTTTATATATTTATTTTATAAAAAAGACTGGTTTTCAAAAAGTTTGAATCTCACTTTTGAAAGTTTCATACTGTGTCAAAATGGGGAAAAGAAAGGAAAAAATAACTTTGTCTGAGGACGTCAAAGCTTATCCAGGCAAAAATCAACAAAGGTATCCTTATTTATTATTTTTATAGGGACAAAACCGACGTTTTTTAAAACTTATAATGTTACAATGTTTGTAGGATTGGCCGATAGAGAAGTCTTATGTATATAGCCTTCATTACCACAATCACTTCCATCTTTTTTTTCTTGTTTAAAATGAAATATTAAAGTAAGTGATGGGTAACCATTTTTCTTATTTTCAATGTAAGATATTTCAGAACCCCAAAAAGGGATACTAGGATCCACCATTATTTTAGAATCTTACAAGACTTACTTACAAGAGGACTAGATGACCAAACCAAACAGGTGTAGGGAATTAAACACGCCATGTTATTAGTGCTGACCACTGAAATAAAATCATTTCGTCAAATCCCTCAAGTCTGTTAATTGTTAACAACTAGTTAAGTCGTTTCCTGTTTTGTGTTGCAGGATCTTAAATCAATCTGGCCGGGGAGACTCTCTGCATCCTTCCTCACCGGACACATTCTCTTGCGCCCATGAGGTAACGTCGGGTTCGACTACGACCTCGTTGCCACCCCTCGGTCCATCCAGTTCCTCCCCCTCTGCCCTCGCCTCTCTCTAAACCATGGGTCAGAAGATCTCCGGCAGCATCAAGTCGGTGGACGTCCGTGGGGAGCCCTCTTACAGACCGGTGAGGCGGGAATTACGTGGCCCGGATTTCTGCCGCCCCCCACGGTTGGACCTGCTTCTGGACATGCCGGCGGCCAGTACCGAGGCACAGCTTCGCCACGCTTGGAACCCCGACGACAGATCGTTGAATGTTTTTGTCAAAGAGGACGACAAACTGACCTTCCATAGACACCCGGTAGCACAGAGCACAGACTGTATCCGTGGGAGAATGGGCTACACCAGGGGTCTGCACGTCTGGAGGATAAACTGGCCCGCCAGACAAAGAGGCACACATGCGGTCGTGGGAGTGGGCACCGCCGAAGCACCTTTACACTCGGTGGGCTACACCGCCCTCGTCGGCTCGGACTCCGAGTCGTGGGGCTGGGACTTGGGTCGCAACAGACTATATCACGACGGGAAGAACCGACCCGCCTCGGCGACGCCTCCCACGTACCCCTGTTTTCTAGAACCGGACGAGTCCTTCGTTCTCCCAGACTCTCTAACGGTGATCTTGGACATGGACGATGGAACGTTAAGCTTCATGGTGGACGGACAGTATCTAGGAGTCGCTTTCCGAGGATTAAAGGGCAAAAGACTATATCCTATTGTTAGTGCTGTATGGGGCCACTGCGAAGTGTCGATTCGCTACGTCAACGGACTGGATCGTAAGTACCACACGTTAATGCACACATTCATCAGTCACGAGTTAAGACTGGATGTACTGTATATATGCCACCAGTATATATATTCCTGCATTTTTAAGTGCTTTTTATTGACCCTTTGACCTTTTAAGTATTTATTTTATTGGGTATTTTTTGATTGTTTAAGCACTTTGTGACCCTGGTCTAGAAAAGCGCTCTATAAATACTAATAACTTACTTACTTAGCAACTTTTTCTCACGTGTACATTTTCGTCACTATGACACTGACGGATGTAAAACCAAAAACTAGGACTGAGTACCAAACTTCCGAAAACATTATGCATCTTTCAGTGCAAAGTTTCCTTTCCCAGATCAAAAAGATAACTTCCGATGAATCCAAAGTGTTCTTTTACTTTTTACCTTACTATGCTAGTAAAGTTTACTAACATCTTTTATTAGTAAGTTATAAAGGACATTTAAAAATGCATATTTTATGCACCAACTTTAACTTAATTTTAAAATGTACTGCTATAACGTAATTTCAAAAGCATGGGTTAAGGAAACGGTGACATTTCTTGATTGATACCCAGTCCCGACCAAAAACATAGTCCTTTTATGCAGATAACATTATTAACCTAATTATTACTGAAAACTGAGAGCATAAAACGGAGACCAATATTGAGTTACTTGTATCACATCAAACCTTTCTTTGTTTGGTAGTATCAAGCACACTGCTTTCCCAGTAAAGTTTATGACATGCCTGATCAGAATTTGATCATTTTAAAAAGTAATTTCAGATTTTTACCCTGCTTTAAGGATCTGCTGGCTAAGAAGGTTTAACTTCTTAAGTATCTTTACTAAGGTTTGGTTGCATTATTTAGCAACACAACTATCCCTTTAAAAAAAATATCCTGTCATGCTGTAGCAATCCGATCCGAGGTAAAGTTAAGAATTGAGGTCAAGTCTCACCATTTTTTCTTCTAACCTCGAATATCTCTTTCGGATTTTAAAACATGGATTTGTTTTTGTATCAACAGAGAGAATACATGATCTTCTCGTATTGCATCTGATGCCAGACGAAGCCGACAATCTCGGTCAATGACTAGCCGTGTTCCATTGATTCATTCTCACGGCTCCAGACTTGTTTACCGTGCGATCCCTAAACATTGAGTTTTTGAGTCGATTTGCATCATGAAGTACTTACTTCTGTGTCTACACGGCTTCATTCACGATTAGGTGAGACTCCTTCAAGATGGTCATCGATCTATTGGTCCTTCATGGAAACAACAAGTCATTAATGTGACAGAAATATCTTTCCCCGCTCATGTTGAAAGCATCCACCTCTTCCAAAATGTCACCGTTGGGAGGTTTTTATAGCCCCTCAGATTATGTAATTCCGTCTGCCTCCACTTTCACAAGGATTTCTTGTTGCGCAAACACACCAATGCAAGCTGGGAGTGTTCCCTGAACACCGTGTCCATGGCTGTGAGCCATACGTCTGTGTGCTCTTGACAACAAGCCAAGAGGAGATATTCCCGGTGTGCCAACGGACACGAAGTCTACCATCTACAATTGTAGGACACTCCAATTCCAGTCTGGGTGCTTGTCTAGAGGTCGCTCATCCACTGGATGTATTCAGGACACTCATCAGATTCAGGCAGACGGTTTTAATATATGTTGTAAATTAAAAGGTTTAATTGGGGACACTTTGTTTTAATGAAACTTTTTTCTTTTTTGGTCTATCTTAAGAACACATTGTGTTGCTTAATCAAGATTGAGTGAGGAAGATGAGTTGGTTGATAGAAAGACACGAGTACAACACAGCAGAAAACTGACCAGAAACTGTTTCCTTGAACTGAAAAAAATCACTTAACTTAAAGAAATGATGTCACAACCAATCTGGAGCTTGTAATCCATGCGTTTGTGTCTTGTTTATACTATTGTAACAGTTTATTTTCGTGTCTAAACAAGAAGGATTTGTCTCGCCTGCAGTTCATACAAAACTCGAGAATTCTGACCTGCTCTAGTAGAAGAACTCACATTTCTCCGATCCTTCAAACTCTTCACTGGCTGCCAGTTTCTTTCAGGATCCATTTTAAAATTGTGGTTCTTACTTTCAGATCTATTCATGGTCAGACCTTCCATCAGTGATCTGATCCAGACTTACACCCCAGCTCGGGCTCTGAGGTCTGTGGATCAGAATCTGCTGATGGTTACTGAACATGTGTACTATGATCCAAAAAAAAGGAACACAATTTTATTTTGTGTTGCTCCGAATTTGTAAAATTTAAAACAGAAAGGACTTGTTATTTACTCATAAAGGCGTTTTTCTGTTATCGCATGGTGCAATAAAAAAGGTGTAAATTCACAACTAAATTTTAATATATCTGGTGTTTAAATTCAACCGAAAAAAGTTCAATTCATATTAAATATATTACCTTATACATTAAAATAGTCTTTAAAAATGTCGTCCCTTAGAACGAAATGCAATTATATTATTGATTTTGAGTTCTATACATTATTATATAGATTCTTGGAGATTATGAATTTCTTTCTTAGAAATGGCTACAGATTTAGATCAAGGAAAGTCCAGAGGGAGAAACCAAAGTGTTAAAAGGAAATTAAGTTTTATTTGCAGTTAAACCATACATTGTTAAATGGTAATGCAGTAGGATTGAAGCAGCATCGTGTTCTATACCAGGGGTGTCCCACTCTATTAAACAAGGGGCTCAAATTTTTCTGTAGTCAAGGTCCTGGATCGAACAAACCGTTTTAACGGGTTATATAAGTGTTGTATAAGGCGGGCGACGTTAAATTACTTGGTTGCCTGGTTGGACACATGTTCCCTGTACTGTAATTGAACATTTAGATATATTTTAACTCTGTCCTTGCATTAACTTTTATAACGTATCTGATTTTGAGAGAAGGTGGATCTCCTTCTCCTTTTTGTTTTTTTGCCTCCATTTTCCCTTTAATATTGTGACATTTATAGTCCTCTCATTTTACCTCATTTCCTCGAGCACATGCTGGTTTTGCTGTCTGATCACTAACTGGATATATTCTTTTGCAAAGAACAAAACCATCAGACTCGTACACCCTGCTGCTTCTTCCAATCTTTTCTGGGCTTACAGTACTTCTGTGGCCCAGTCGGCCTAATGGTACCATGCTGTGCCAAACTCATTTACACCTGGAACTTACAGCGCAGTGAAAGAGGAGGTCTTTCTTTTCCCCCTCATGTGCAAATCACTCTTTATAACTAAAGTGATGCAGGCAGATTGTTTACTCTTGGTTTTTCTGCATTCATCTGGATCAGCCTTTTTTTTTTCCAACAACTTTCTTATACATGTGATCCCAAGTAAACTTGGGAGATTAGGTTGAGTTGGATTATGGCCCTTACAATTGCAGAAAGAAGTTGAAACTTTGGAAATATCTCTTGGTATTCATCACACATGGTAAACATTTAATTAAAATTGGACTCGTCCTTGAATCTAAGACGTCAGTGGGATGCATGATCATTTTCGTGATATTTCGTCGAGCGTTTGTGAGTCTATATCGGAGGACTTCTCATTTACTGCGGACCGGTTTAATGATACAGATGAAAACGACTCAAATAAGATGGCAATACCCACAAAAAACAAGAAGTTAAGTGCATAAAAATGAGTAGATTTCACTATAATGCTGAATCCACTGGAGCCACCGACCGGTTTCTCTGCATATAGAGTTGGTATTTTACTCGTTTCGCTTCTTTATTTAACTTTTGATTCAATTTGCACGGAATTACATCTTGACATTTCAACAGTCGCATGCTAATATGGCTTAAAAGAAAATACCAGGGGCGTTAAAAAAAACATTGATACGCCAATCGCTGTATTTCTTTTCACAATACCGAAGTGCTATTTCGACAGCACTGCATAGTTTTTTTTCCTCCAATGTATTCAAAACCTTTCAGACAGAATTGAATCAATAAAAAAATCAATAAAATATGTATTTTCTAGGGCTGTATATTGGCGAGAATCTGGCGATGCGTATCGTGACACATGTGTGACCATACTATATTTTAATGATATATTGTGATACTGTAGGAACAACGATATATTGTTTTTCTGACTTTTACAACAAAGAGATGAGCAAATACTTTCTCTAATCAAATGTGAAAGTGTTTGTAGGAAAGTGCTTGTAAAATATGAACAAAAATGTAAACTTATATTAACAATGACGTGCATTAACATCTCAAACAACCTGGAGCAACATTGCAGTGTCCAGAATCTGTCGGTGTTTATTTTGTTTAACTTTAAACTTTGTTTTAAAGACAAAATGAGTCCAGCATTTAAAGTTGCTGGACTCTGGTGTATCCTTTATTCTCCACTCATTGCTGCCATTTCGCCGGTTTTGTTACTTTGGCATGAAGGAAATGAGGAACTAGTGGCCAGAGGTTTAATTGCACCACACACATTAATAAACACTGTGATATTTGTCTTAGTTTTAAAATACAAAATACAAAATCTAATGATTTTCTTTAATGCACACACAATTTAACTATAAAATCATAAAATAATTGGAATTCAAGTTAAATGTTATTTCAAAGGTAAAAAAAAAACTATCATAAAATAGGATTATATTCGCAATATAATGTTATATTGATATTTTCTTACACCCCTAGTATTTTATTTTTTTTACAAATACTACTAGACACCTGCTATTTTATATATGAAGATGATATATAAGGGCTCATATTGGACCTTTCTTCTTACTTTGTTTTTTGTTCAAACTAAAGTCAAAGAATCAAAGTCTAGACTTTAACATGTACATTTACATTATTATTTGCATATACTGTCTAATTCAGTTACATTGGGGGAAACTTTTGTAATAAACGCAAAACTTCATAACTACCTTTTTGGTGCCCTTTAACCGAATGTTGGCAGTGGATGGTTTCCAAGAGCGTTCCTGCTGTGTCTTTTTATTCAAGTCATTAGAAAAGTTCCAGACCTCCAGAACCTCTAGTTCCAATTTCATTTTCCACAACAAGAGATGAACAAGTTGAGTGCATTTGTTATTCATTTTTGCAAATGGGACTCCCTCCTGCTCCTGCCACTGTCACTTTATCCATTTCAGAGCAGCAGGATAGTGTGTTGTTTACTAGTTCGCTCCAACAATCGATGGATGCACAGACTCCGGAGGAAGAGCCGAGACTAAATTGTGGACCGTCTGGAACTCGTATAGCTTTCGCGGTGCAGAATAATGGGCAGTGGGATAATGTCAGCCGGAGGATGCTCTCGCCGGCAATCGATTTCAAATGCAGGATTCAATTTGAACACCTGCATTTCTGATTGGACATAGTGGCGCTCTATTTCTTCCTTCCTGTAGACGCCATTGTCTCTTTTGTTCCAATTCTGTCTCATTCTGGCTGTTTTAAGCCCATTCTTCTTCCTAACCTTTCTGGACATGTTGGAACTGTTGGGGCGCTGGCTAAAGGTGCACATGCACCATTTAAAAGTGGGTCAGACGGCCCTCAACGCTTATGCTAATGCACTAGATAAGCTGTGTGTGTGTCGAGCCAGCGCCGTCTCCAACCATTAACAAAAGCGTAAGATTCTCAAAATCAACTATAAATTGGAAATATGCGAGTCACAAATACAGGCTATCGCTTGTGTACGTGCGGTTATTCATGGTCGCAACTTTTCCGAATTCAAATCTTCCCTTCCTCGCTTGTCCATTAAGTGCTGGGAATGTGTTTTTCGTCTGCCTTTTTTTTTTTTTTAAGCAGACTTTCCCACAATTATCTCGCCCTCCTTCACCGTGTGCCATAAATCTGTTCAAACCAGTCTACAGCGCTTACCAGCCACGATAAGAAAACCTTCAGCTGCCAGGCTGAAAAAATACAATTGTTTGCAGCTCCTTGTGTAAAAAGTTTTGGAATGTTTTTCTCAATATTGTGTTCATTAGCCGACAGTTATTAACTCTGCGCTGCGATTTAAAAGAAACACAAATAAACATAAAGAATAGAATAAACACATTTGTCATGCACAAAGCTGACCAATGCAGTTTTTCTCCCCACAATCCAAATAAAATCTTACTTTGGACAAATTAGGAGATTATGATGACTATTATAGTAAAGTGATGTTAATCTTTTAGAGAACGCTTGATGTATGTTTGTGTGTAAAGAAGTTTGAGATTAGAGTAGATGGTTTGGAACTGCTGGCTTTGGAAATGGACTTCAATTTTGTTTGTTCTTTTATTAAAAAGCTAGATTTGTGAGTTTGATCCATAATGAACCCACATTTGCAACAGATTATTATAATTTACTCCATCAACCAAGATGGCAAACATGTTCCCACAGTCACTGTTTGAGCATTTTTAATATTCTCTTATTCCAAGTCGGATCTCTTTGAAGTCGCTGATGTAACTTAAGTTTGCTGGTTGGGGAAAAAATAAATATATAATGCAATCATTTTTAAACTGGAATATGGAAGTTGGTGTGGAATGGCTGAAAATGAATGAAAAGACGGTGTTCTCCATTGAATTGTTGAAAAACTTTCATCTTGGGTATCAGTTTCTTTATCAAACAAACATTCTTAGTAATTCTTCTGCATGAAATCATGTCGTAAACTTCAGTTTAAAAAATGTCTTTGTGGTGTTTTTTTGTCAGACATGAGAAACTTGTGTTAATGGTCTTTCTTTCTCATTAGTTTTATTTATTGAATCGTTTTTTGTTTTTTTAAGCCCAATACTTTTTGCTTATATCAGCCACTTTAAAACCAAACATAACAAATGTTTTCTGAATAGAAAAAAAACTTACATTGAATACATTTCCTTTTTTTTTGGCTGAAAAAAATAATAGAAATCATCTGGAGCCAATTAGATTATTAAGGGATTAAGATAGGATGTGTTGGAACAAGCCAATCCAGGTGAAAATTACAATTGAAGACACGTGTATCTTCCATTCAGAGTTTAATCCAAATTATCTATAACCCTCTAATACTGGGGAAATAAATACTCAAATTATTTGAAAACAAAACCAAGAATTTATCATTGTTCGTCAGGAACTTTTTTAACTCCATTTCAAATTACTGTTTTCAAAGTAACATCATTTTTTTCAATATTTAAGATTTTTTTTTTCTCTCCAAAAAAGATGTTTGAATGGTATGACTCAAAAAATGAAACGTTTAAATTGAATCGATTCATTCCTATTGCAAAAAAAAGGACACATCTTTGGCCATTATGTAAAGTGAGATATCATATGAATTTGTAATTGCTCTCAAACTATCTGAGCGAGATTGTATCGTCAAACTAACGCAGTCGTCGTGGTCTGATCTGAAAGAATGATGGTAGGAACACAAGGTCTTGTTCAGCAAAACAACACCACGGTTGTCACACGACAAAAAGTGTCGTCTGTATGCATGTGATGGCGAGTCATGTGATCTGAACCCCATGATTTACAAAAGAAAAGTTTCCCAGTGCGAGCAAACGCAGAATCTCATGTCGTTGTCATTTTTTAATATGATTTGAAAAGCGAGATCTCGTCAAAAACAAAACGTTTAATAACTATTTAAGACAAATACCTATTTAATATAACGATGAATGGAGATACGATGCATTTAAAAACTCTCCATTAAGCATTACACGAGCCTTTTAATTAAAATAACTCAAGCCAGTTGATTGACAGTTTCTCTTCCGTTTCTTGCTCATCACCATTAGCTGGCAGGGCCACTTGTCGCCCCGGGCAACCCTTACTATGGAGACCAGTGTATGTCATCGGGGATTGGTCGGTTCTTCAAGTTTGTGGCGTTGTCGTGTCTTTTGTCTCCCCAAGAGAAGCAGCAGCAGCAGCTTCTCAGTCGAATTAACAGACTCTTAACAGAGTTTTAAAACCCCTGACTTGTTACTTTTATTTTGCTTGACTCTTTAAAAAAAAAAAGAGAGAGTCGGCACACTTCGGTGCCGTCGAGGGTATTGCGAGAAGCGCTATTGCGTCAAGATTTCGTAGATTCTCAACGGAACAATCGTGGCTAATGAGCCACATACGTGTCTGACGGCGACTTCACAGCATTACTGTCTCCAGTCGCTGCTTATTTGGGGGGAAAAAAAATCCATGTGTGGAGGCTGCTGAGGATGAAGTGATTGATTGATGCTGTTGGGCACCGACGGAGGGAACATCCATCTCCGGGGGTGGCGTGGGTGTAGTGGTGCGTGGACTCCTCGGCGATTGTCTGTGATGTTAGCAAACGTTTTTTTGTTCAGATGAGTAAACTTTATAAAATTAACGTCCCTTCAGAGATTTCGTCATTTTTGCAGTTTCAGAATCCCAACATTTCTGAAGCTTGAAATTGGTTTATGAATTTATAAGTGCAACTCTGTGTAGATAGTAGGTCTGGCTACTATACATGAAACAATACAGAGGTGATCATGCACTATGTTGATTTTATATTGCAATACTGTAGTAACAAGGATATATTTGTAGTATTGTCGCGTACTTTACTCTAGTGTTGTAGTATTTACAGACCACATGACTCTTGACGAAGTCGTAACTGCTTTTATTTGTTTTCAAACCAAAATATGTCCAAACATCAGCTTTAAAAAGCTGCTGTATCCTCTTGTCCTCAGTCATTGCGGGGAGTTTGCTGGATTTTTTTTTTTATATCAATTTAATTGCTGATGACGGCTGCCATCTAGAGACTAGAGGTTTTTTTGCAAAACAAGAATGAACAAACTGAATATTTTTGCATGGTAATTGTAAAATAATTACTGTTTTATACAACATTTATTGAAAAATATACCTTATAAGCCCTTTGATACGAATTAAATATGGTTTGAAAGCCAAAACAAAAGGAATACAATGCTGTCAAATACCGTTATGGTACCACGATCGAAATATTGCGATGTTAAGTGTTGGAATTGAACTTGTATAGAGATGCTAGACTTCATGCTGATCATGTTTTATTTTGGAAAGAGAAGGCAGTAAAACTGGGATCATCTCTCTGCTTGATCTTCCTATTCCTGAATAACTTGTCCTGCAAATTACCGCTGATCAGGCGAAACCGGTCGTCAATCCTTAAATACCAAAATCAAAAAAGGGATTGAAAGAGAAGTCCTTGTATGCACTTTCTAATAATCTAGATCACAGGATCAATTTCCAAAACGAGACTTAAATACTTGCTTAGAGTCGAGTCAAAACTGTCTAATAAGACTCATTTTAAGTCACATTCACTGACGTTTCATGTGAATCTAGCCAATCATTAAGTCAAAGCTATAGTTTTTACTAGGGGTGTAAGAAAGAAAATCAAGAAAGCTAAATAAGGCGATTATTTATTTTTTTACAATACTGTATTAATACTCCAGTAGCTTTTAAAGCTGATGTTTGGACATATTTTGGTTTGAAAACAAATTAAATCAGTTATGACTTCGTCAAGAGTCATGTGGTCTGTAAATTCTACAACACCAGAGTCAAGTACTGGACAATACTACACATATATCCTTGTTACTACTGTATCACAGTATATGGTGTCGTTGTTCCTTTATCGTGATACATATTTCCAGATTCTTGCCAAAACACACACCTAGTGACAAAGGTTACTTCACCTGATGATTATGAATTTAACAACACCAGAGTCAAGTATATATGTGTAGTATTGTCAAGTACTTGTTTCTACAGTAGGTCAATAAATCATATCATTACCCCTGTATCTTGATATATCATGATTTCCCCAGATTCTTAATACACAATACAAATCAATATTCTTAACCCATTAAGAGAGGAAAATACTCTCCTGATCCAGCAGAAGGAAAGGTTTTTCTACTGTAACTACCGTATCGTGGTAATCTTTAGCTTATCTTATCTTTAGCTAAAGAGATGCTGAAAATGTTCCCCCTATATAAACATGCCATGCTCGGTCTTCTGGACCCACGAGAGAATCCAAAATGCAGTTTTTGTTTTGACACCTGTTAGCAAAGGTTAACGGTTCAAGCCACTCTGAGAAATGGCTGCCAGCTCTGTGGAGGGCGGGTCAGAAGGTTGAGTGGCAATTAGAGTGGAAATGTTGCAGCTTCAGCTCGGAGCTTCTTTAGCAGAACTCCAAATTGGTCTCATGAGTTTTTAGGACTTGCACACCGGTTGCTAACTTTTCTTAAGCGTATGTCCGGATATTTGATACTTGTATCACTGCAGGGATCCATCACCATCATCCTGGTTCAGTGATACTTCAAGCTTTGTTTTCCTTTATCCTGAAAAAGATTCTGTGAGGAGTCATTTACTAAACTGTCAACAGAAAGTCTAGCGATATGATTTGATATGTTCAGTTCATGATTCGTAACGTTATATTCAAGATATGATAGGATGTATTCAGTTCATGATTCGATGAGATATATTCAGTTCATGATTCGTAACGTTATATTCAAGATATGATAGGATGTATTCAGTGCATGATTCGATGAGATATATTCAGTTCATGATTGGTAACGTTATATTCAAGATATGATAGGATGTATTCAGTTCATGATTCGATGAGATATATTCAGTTCATGATTCGTAACGTTATATTCAAGATACGATACGATATATTCAGCTCACAATACAATTCAATATATTCAGCTCATGATTCAATACGATATATTCAAGATGCGATTCGATATATATTTAAGATACGATTTGATATATTCAGCTCATGATTAGATACGATATATTCAGCTCACGATTCAATGAGATATATTCAGTTTGTGATTCGATGCGATATATTCGTGATTCAATGCGATATATTCATGATTCAATGCGATATATATTCAAGATACGATACGATATATTCAAGATACGATACGATGTATTCAAGATACGATACGATATATTCATGATTCGATGCGATATATTGAAGATACGATACGATATATTCATGATACGATATATTCAAGATACGATACAATATATATTCAAGATACGATACGATATATTCAAGATACGATATATTCAAGATACGATACAATATATATTCAAGATACGATACGATATATTCATGATTCGATGCGATATATTCAAGATACGATACGATATATTCAAGATACGATATATTCAAGATACGATACGATACATTCATGATACGATACGATACATTCATGATTCGATGCGATATATTCAAGATACGATACGATATATGCAAGATACGATATATGCAAGATACGATATATTCATGATTCGATACGATATATTCATGATACGATACGATATATGCAAGATACAATATATTCAAGATACGATACGATATATTCAAGATACGATACGATATATGCAAGATACGATATATGCAAGATACGATACGATATATTCATGATTCGATACGATATATTCAAGATACGATACGATATATTCAAGATACGATACGATATATGCAAGATACAATATATTCAAGATACGATACGATATATTCAAGATACGATACGATGCATTCAAGATACGATACGATACATTCATGATACGATACGATACATTCATGATTCGATGCGATACATTCAAGATACGATACGATATATGCAAGATACGATATATGCAAGATACAATATATGCAAGATACGATATATGCAAGATACGATATATGCAAGATACGATATATGCAAGATACGATATATGCAAGATACGATGTATTCAAGATACGATACGATATATTCAAGATACGATACGATACATTCATGATACGAGACGATACATTCATGATACGATACGATATATGCAAGATACAATATATTCAAGATACGATACGATATATTCAAGATACGATACGATGCATTCATGATAGGAGACGATACATTCATGATTCGATGCGATATATTCAAGATACGATACATTCATGATACGATACGATACATTCATGATTCGATGCGATACATTCAAGATACGATACGATATATGCAAGATACGATACGATATATGCAAGATACGATATATGCAAGATACGATATATGCAAGATACGATATATGCAAGATACGATGTATTCAAGATACGATACGATATATTCAAGATACGATACGATACATTCATGATACGAGACGATACATTCATGATACGATACGATATATGCAAGATACAATATATTCAAGATACGATACGATATATTCAAGATACGATACGATATATGCAAGATACGATATATGCAAGATACGATACGATATATTCATGATTCGATACGATATATTCAAGATACGATACGATATATTCAAGATACGATACGATATATGCAAGATACAATATATTCAAGATACGATACGATATATTCAAGATACGATACGATGCATTCATGATACGAGACGATACATTCATGATTCGATGCGATATATTCAAGATACGATACGATACATTCATGATACGATACGATACATTCATGATGCGATACATTCAAGATACGATACGATATATGCAAGATACGATACGATATATGCAAGATACGATATATGCAAGATACGATATATGCAAGATACGATGTATTCAAGATACGATACGATATATGCAAGATACGATATATGCAAGATACGATACGATATATTCAGGATTCGATACGATATATTCAAGATACGATACGATATATTCAAGATACGATACGATATATGCAAGATACAATATATTCAAGATACGATACGATATATGCAAGATACGATATATGCAAGATACGATACGATATATTCATGATTCGATACAATATATTCAAGATACGATACGATATATGCAAGATACAATATATTCAAGATACGATACGATATATTCAAGATACGATACGATGCATTCATGATACGAGACGATACATTCATGATTCGATGCGATATATTCAAGATACGATACGATACATTCATGATACGATACATTCATGATTCGATGCGATATATTCAAGATACGATACGATACATTCAAGATACGATACGATATATGCAAGACACGATACGATATATGCAAGATACGATATATGCAAGATACGATATATGCAAGATACGATATATGCAAGATACGATGTATTCAAGATACGATACGATATATTCAAGATACGATACGATACATTCATGATACGAGACGATACATTCATGATACGATACGATATATGCAAGATACAATATATTCAAGATACGATACGATATATTCAAGATACGATACGATATATGCAAGATACGATATATGCAAGATACGATACGATATATTCATGATTCGATACGATATATTCAAGATACGATACGATATATTCAAGATACGATACGATATATTCAAGATACGATACGATATATGCAAGATACAATATATTCAAGATACGATACGATATATTCAAGATACGATACGATGCATTCATGATACGAGACGATACATTCATGATTCGATGCGATATATTCAAGATACGATACGATACATTCATGATACGATATGATACATTCATGATTCGATGCGATACATTCAAGATACGATACGATATATGCAAGATACGATACGATATATGCAAGATACGATATATGCAAGATACGATGTATTCAAGATACGATACGATATATTCAAGATACGATACGATACATTCATGATACGAGACGATACATTCATGATACGATACGATATATGCAAGATACAATATATTCAAGATACGATACGATATATTCAAGATACGATACGATATATGCAAGATACGATATATGCAAGATACGATACGATATATTCATGATTCGATACGATATATTCATGATTCAATACGATATATTCAAGATACGATACGATATATTCACGATACGATACGATATATTCAAGATACGATACGATATATGCAAGATACAATATATTCAAGATACGATACGATATATTCAAGATACGATACGATGCATTCATGATACGAGACGATACATTCATGATTCGATGCGATATATTCAAGATACGATACGATACATTCATGATACGATATGATACATTCATGATTCGATGCGATACATTCAAGATACGATACGATATATGCAAGATACGATACGATATATGCAAGATACGATATATGCAAGATACGATATATGCAAGATACGATGTATTCAAGATACGATACGATATATTCAAGATACGATACGATACATTCATGATACGAGACGATACATTCATGATTCGATGCGATATATTCAAGATACGATACGATATATTCAAGATACGATATATTCAAGATACGATACGATATATGCAAGATACAATATATTCAAGATACGATACGATATATTCAAGATACGATACGATGCATTCATGATACGAGACGATACATTCATGATTCGATGCGATATATTCAAGATACGATACGATACATTCATGATACGATATGATACATTCATGATTCGATACATTCAAGATACGATACGATATATGCAAGATACGATACGATATATGCAAGATACGATATATGCAAGATACGATATATGCAAGATACGATGTATTCAAGATACGATACGATATATTCAAGATACGATACGATACATTCATGATACGAGACGATACATTCATGATTCGATGCGATATATTCAAGATACGATACGATATATTCACGATACGATACGATATATTCATGATTCGATGCGATATATTCAAGATACGATACGATATATGCAAGATACGATATATGCAAGATACGATACGATATATTCATGATTCGATACGATATATTCAAGATACGATACGATATATTCAAGATACGATACGATATATGCAAGATACGATATATTCAAGATACGATACGATATATTCAAGATACGATACGATACATTCATGATACGATACATTCATGATTCGATGCGATATATTCAAGATACGATATATTCAAGATACGATACGATATATTCATGATTCGAAGCGATATATTCAAGATACGCTATATGCAAGATACGATACGATATATGCAAGATACGATACGATATATGCAAGATACGATATAGTCAAGATACGATACGATATATTCAAGATACGATACGATATATGCAAGATACGATACGATATATGCAAGATACGATATGATATATTCAAGATACGATACGATATATGCAAGATACGATACGATATATGCAAGATACGATACGATATATTCAAGATACGATACGATATATTCATGATTCAATACGATATATTCAAGATACGATACGATATATTCATGATTCGATGCGATATATTCAAGATACGATATATTCAAGATACGATATATTCAAGATACGATACGATACATTCATGATACGATACGATACATTCATGATTCGATGCGATATATTCAAGATACGATACGATATATGCAAGATACGATATATGCAAGATACGATATATTCATGATTCGATACGATATATTCATGATACGATACGATATATGCAAGATACAATATATTCAAGATACGATACGATATATTCAAGATACGATACGATATATGCAAGATACGATATATGCAAGATACGATACGATATATTCATGATTCGATACGATATATTCAAGATACGATACGATATATTCAAGATACGATACGATATATGCAAGATACAATATATTCAAGATACGATACGATATATTCAAGATACGATACGATGCATTCAAGATACGATACGATACATTCATGATACGATACGATACATTCATGATTCGATGCGATACATTCAAGATACGATACGATATATGCAAGATACGATATATGCAAGATACAATATATGCAAGATACGATATATGCAAGATACGATATATGCAAGATACGATATATGCAAGATACGATATATGCAAGATACGATGTATTCAAGATACGATACGATATATTCAAGATACGATACGATACATTCATGATACGAGACGATACATTCATGATACGATACGATATATGCAAGATACAATATATTCAAGATACGATACGATATATTCAAGATACGATACGATGCATTCATGATAGGAGACGATACATTCATGATTCGATGCGATATATTCAAGATACGATACATTCATGATACGATACGATACATTCATGATTCGATGCGATACATTCAAGATACGATACGATATATGCAAGATACGATACGATATATGCAAGATACGATATATGCAAGATACGATATATGCAAGATACGATATATGCAAGATACGATGTATTCAAGATACGATACGATATATTCAAGATACGATACGATACATTCATGATACGAGACGATACATTCATGATACGATACGATATATGCAAGATACAATATATTCAAGATACGATACGATATATTCAAGATACGATACGATATATGCAAGATACGATATATGCAAGATACGATACGATATATTCATGATTCGATACGATATATTCAAGATACGATACGATATATTCAAGATACGATACGATATATGCAAGATACAATATATTCAAGATACGATACGATATATTCAAGATACGATACGATGCATTCATGATACGAGACGATACATTCATGATTCGATGCGATATAT
The DNA here is from genome assembly GCF_982586985.1 of Callionymus lyra. Taxonomy (NCBI): domain Eukaryota; kingdom Metazoa; phylum Chordata; class Actinopteri; order Syngnathiformes; family Callionymidae; genus Callionymus; species Callionymus lyra. Next base: position 10,665,251 of record NC_141824.1, read on the forward strand.
TCAAGATACGATACGATACATTCATGATACGATACGATACATTCATGATGCGATACATTCAAGATACGATACGATATATGCAAGATACGATACGATATATGCAAGATACGATATATGCAAGATACGATATATGCAAGATACGATGTATTCAAGATACGATACGATATATGCAAGATACGATATATGCAAGATACGATACGATATATTCAGGATTCGATACGATATATTCAAGATACGATACGATATATTCAAGATACGATACGATATATGCAAGATACAATATATTCAAGATACGATACGATATATGCAAGATACGATATATGCAAGATACGATACGATATATTCATGATTCGATACAATATATTCAAGATACGATACGATATATGCAAGATACAATATATTCAAGATACGATACGATATATTCAAGATACGATACGATGCATTCATGATACGAGACGATACATTCATGATTCGATGCGATATATTCAAGATACGATACGATACATTCATGATACGATACATTCATGATTCGATGCGATATATTCAAGATACGATACGATACATTCAAGATACGATACGATATATGCAAGACACGATACGATATATGCAAGATACGATATATGCAAGATACGATATATGCAAGATACGATATATGCAAGATACGATGTATTCAAGATACGATACGATATATTCAAGATACGATACGATACATTCATGATACGAGACGATACATTCATGATACGATACGATATATGCAAGATACAATATATTCAAGATACGATACGATATATTCAAGATACGATACGATATATGCAAGATACGATATATGCAAGATACGATACGATATATTCATGATTCGATACGATATATTCAAGATACGATACGATATATTCAAGATACGATACGATATATTCAAGATACGATACGATATATGCAAGATACAATATATTCAAGATACGATACGATATATTCAAGATACGATACGATGCATTCATGATACGAGACGATACATTCATGATTCGATGCGATATATTCAAGATACGATACGATACATTCATGATACGATATGATACATTCATGATTCGATGCGATACATTCAAGATACGATACGATATATGCAAGATACGATACGATATATGCAAGATACGATATATGCAAGATACGATGTATTCAAGATACGATACGATATATTCAAGATACGATACGATACATTCATGATACGAGACGATACATTCATGATACGATACGATATATGCAAGATACAATATATTCAAGATACGATACGATATATTCAAGATACGATACGATATATGCAAGATACGATATATGCAAGATACGATACGATATATTCATGATTCGATACGATATATTCATGATTCGATACGATATATTCAAGATACGATACGATATATTCACGATACGATACGATATATTCAAGATACGATACGATATATGCAAGATACAATATATTCAAGATACGATACGATATATTCAAGATACGATACGATGCATTCATGATACGAGACGATACATTCATGATTCGATGCGATATATTCAAGATACGATACGATACATTCATGATACGATATGATACATTCATGATTCGATGCGATACATTCAAGATACGATACGATATATGCAAGATACGATACGATATATGCAAGATACGATATATGCAAGATACGATATATGCAAGATACGATGTATTCAAGATACGATACGATATATTCAAGATACGATACGATACATTCATGATACGAGACGATACATTCATGATTCGATGCGATATATTCAAGATACGATACGATATATTCAAGATACGATATATTCAAGATACGATACGATATATGCAAGATACAATATATTCAAGATACGATACGATATATTCAAGATACGATACGATGCATTCATGATACGAGACGATACATTCATGATTCGATGCGATATATTCAAGATACGATACGATACATTCATGATACGATATGATACATTCATGATTCGATACATTCAAGATACGATACGATATATGCAAGATACGATACGATATATGCAAGATACGATATATGCAAGATACGATATATGCAAGATACGATGTATTCAAGATACGATACGATATATTCAAGATACGATACGATACATTCATGATACGAGACGATACATTCATGATTCGATGCGATATATTCAAGATACGATACGATATATTCACGATACGATACGATATATTCATGATTCGATGCGATATATTCAAGATACGATACGATATATGCAAGATACGATATATGCAAGATACGATACGATATATTCATGATTCGATACGATATATTCAAGATACGATACGATATATTCAAGATACGATACGATATATGCAAGATACGATATATTCAAGATACGATACGATATATTCAAGATACGATACGATACATTCATGATACGATACATTCATGATTCGATGCGATATATTCAAGATACGATATATTCAAGATACGATACGATATATTCATGATTCGAAGCGATATATTCAAGATACGCTATATGCAAGATACGATACGATATATGCAAGATACGATACGATATATGCAAGATACGATATAGTCAAGATACGATACGATATATTCAAGATACGATACGATATATGCAAGATACGATACGATATATGCAAGATACGATATGATATATTCAAGATACGATACGATATATGCAAGATACGATACGATATATGCAAGATACGATACGATATATTCAAGATACGATACGATATATTCATGATTCAATACGATATATTCAAGATACGATACGATATATTCATGATTCAATGCGATATATTTAAGATACGATACGATATATGCAAGATACGATATATGCAAGATACGATACGATATATGTACGATACGATATATGCAAGATACGATACGATATATGTACGATACGATATATTCAAGATACGATACAATATATTAAATACGATGCAATATATTCAAGATACGATTCTATATATATTTAAGATACAATTCGTTATATTCAGCTCATGATTCAATATATTCAGCTCACAATTCGATGAAATGTATTCAACTTACGATACGATATAGTCGGCTCATGATTCAATACGATATATTTAGCTCACGATTTTAATATTTAATGTATTTGGTTCAAGATAGGATTTAATTTATATTCCGCTCACGCTCATTCCGTCACTAATTTAAGAAACGTGTGGTGATTGATCCACTTTCTTTTATCCCCAAACTTTAGCTGTAAAAGCTTCTGTAGTCGACTGTATCCTCTCGTCCTCAGTCATCCCTTAATTGTTCCTTAACCTGTGGAGGTGAAATGACTGCATCTAGTGGCCAGAAGTTTAATTGCAACACAATAATGTAAATATGTGTATGGTACATTAACCTTTTAAAAAAACAACCTTTCACACACTTTATTGAAATATAAAATAACTTTTTTTTAAATTAAAGTCAGTAATTGACTGAATGTGTAAAGAATGAATAGAACATCTGTCTAAATTGTGACATCTTCTTTGAAAAACATGTGTTAAATATTGTGTCAAAGTTGTCGTCATGGTCGGCCTCAGATTAAACACGTGAAGACCTCGAGGCTTTAAGTCTGAACAACGTTAATGTGTGCGTTTGTGTTGTTCACGCAAACAAATGAGCCGTAAATAAACGGCAAATTACTGATTTATTCCGTGGACACGGATGGACCAGAAGCAGATGTTGCTTTTCTAAACTTTTAATGTCACTTTAAATCTTACCAGCCACTAAATCATCAACAGTCGACAATCAAAATGTGTTTAATCAACTTCGAGTTAAATTTATGTTCCTTACATTGAACAGTTTTCCATTTAAATTAAAAAAAAAAGAAGGTAAAATCAAGGTTCGTTCAACAAAGTACTTTTTGCTTTGAAAGGTTTATGATAATGTTTGTTCTCATGAAAATATTGTTACTATTTGTGTAATATGTTTCAAACTAATTTTATCATAACACATTTTTTAAACAATTATTTAACATAAAAATCATGCTTTTCTTAAATTTAAGAATCATCAAAATGCAATGATAACTAATGAATGTTTAATGCATTAATGAATGAATATTTGAACTTTACTACATTTGAAATTGTTATTATTATAGAGGGCTTTTCCAGACCAGGGTCACAAAGCGCTTAATCAAAACAATACTCAATAAAATATATACTTCACTGTTCCTTTCCTCTTTTCATGTTTCATGCAGATTGAGATTTAGGTGAAAGATTAAAAAAACATCAGTATTGTTACCACAATACTGGACACTCATGTATTCGCACTTACTCCCAGTATCGTGAAGCTCCATTGTACTATTTCCACTACTATTACTATTTCCACTACTACTACTATTTATACTTCTATTCATAATACTACTACTGTTTCCACTACTACTACTATTTATACTACTATTACTATTTTTACTACCACTACTACTATTTCCACAACTACTATTATGTATACTTCTATTTCCACTACTACTACTATTTCCACAACTACTACTATTTCTACTAATACTACTACTTCCAAACATACTTTTATTTCCGCTACTACTACTACTACTACCATTTCCACTAATAATACTACTATTTCCACTACTACAACTATTTCTACTACTTCTACTAATACTACTACTATTTCTACTAATACCACTATTTGCAAATGTACTTTTATTTCCACTACTACTACTACTACTACTACTACTATTTCCACTAATAATAATACTATTTCCACTACTACAACTATTTCTACTACTTCTATTACCACTATTACTTTTTTTCTATTTCTACTACTAATACTTTTTCCATGACTACTACTATTTTCACTTCCACTACTACTACTTTTTCTATCTTCTCTGAATGTATTTTTCAGGTTCAAGACAAAAAGAAAAAAAAAACTTTTTTAAATGAAATTTTAAAGTTTATTTGAAATAAAACTTGTGTGTAGTGAGTAAAAATATCAACTGCAGGGAATTGATGGTAAATGTAGGAAGTAATGTATATGAATTAAACGGTATCAAAATCGGACAAAAAAACCATCAGTTTTTAGTGTAAAAATGAACGTGTCAAAAAATGAAACTTGTTAAATAAACAATCAAATCATTATAGTTCTACTATATTTATATTTTCTAGTTGAAGTATAACGTGTCTTCAGCCTGATCCTGACCTTGTCTCTCCTCCTCAGCCGAGCCTCTGCCTCTCATGGATCTGTGCAGACGTGCAGCTCGACTGGCTCTGGGTCGAGATCGCATCCATCACATCGAGGCGCTGCCTCTACCGCAGACCCTCAAGAACTACCTCCAGTACCAGTGACCTTCGACCCCGCCCTCAATCACCACCATGGACGAAAGCTTCAACTACTTGACGCGACGTAGCCGATCGACTTTCAAGAGTCGAAATTTAGCTATTTATGTTCATTTGCACACGGCGGGTCATGGGTTCGAGTCCCAGCTCTCCAATCAAACAGCGAGGCTCACACTTTATCGCACGTCTTTAGCGGTCGTCGCCTAGCAACCAAATATTAAAATTTAAAAAACAAAATCCCCTTTTCTTTTAGATTTTTAAATTCTTCTGCTCTCCAGCTCCTCTAGTGTTGGTGCGGGGAACTGCATCATCTTCAGAGACCAGAACATGATTTTTAAAAATGCTGCTTTTCTATCCTTTCTTCCGGGTCTTAAACTCAAGAGGGATTTTTTTTTCTCCCTAAAAAGTTTCTTGAAATATTTTTCAAAGTTTCTTTATTTTCCTATAGACTTTTAAGATTTTTTTTTTTTTGGGTGGAAGAATGTCTTAACATGTTTTTAAATGTGAATAAAGGAAACTTTGTTGAAATCGTGCTGCTTTTTTGTGTGGTTGTACTTTTAAATATTTATATTAACTACTTCACTCCTGTCTTAAATACTTACTTACTTAAATAACACTAGGTGTTTAAACTTAAGTACATTTTCTTGTGACAAAATAATGATTTTATTACACATTTAATTTAGATATTCTTAAATAAATTTGACTATCATAAAGATAACTATGTGAATATTATATATATATATATCGCAATATTTTTTAAATTTGTATCGTTTTTATGTATGTATTTTTGTCTTCAAATGGTATTTTATTTTTTAAATAGTTATTTTATGGTTTACAGTTAATGTAAAGTAACGAATAGATCTGGCAGTGACTGAGGACGAGAGGATACAGTCGCCCTCCAGCAGCTTTAAAAGCTAATATTTGGACATATTTTGGGTTTGAAAATAAATGAAAGCAGTTACGACTTGGGGTCAAGGTGAACCAAAGGCCCGAAAACAAATGTGTTTGTGGTATCACTTGTGTTATCTCAGGGTCAAGGTGACCCCAAAGCCCGAAAATAAACAAGGTTTTTTTTGTTGCAGTTAAACTTCTGCCTGCTAGAGCAGCAGGTATTACGTCATCCGTAGCTTAAGGAAGAATAGAATACTGCTAGATCCCAGGGATGACTGAGGACGAGAGGATACAGTCGACTCCAGCAGCTATTAAAGCTGATGTTTGGACATATTTTAGTTTGAAAACAAATGAAAGCAGCTACAACTGAGGACGAGAGGATACGGTCGACTCCACTAGCTTTTAAAGCTGATGTTTGGACATATTTTAGTTTGAAAACGAATAAAATCAGTTACGACTTCATCAAGAATCATGTGGTCTGTAAATTCTGCAACACCAGAGTCAAGTACTCGACAATACTACACGTATATCATTGTTACTACAGTATTACTTTGTTATTCCAATAACTAAATGAAAGCCTGAAACAAAATATATAATTCAAGGTCATTTTGACATCTGACATCATCCATTTCTTGTTTGGATCTGACGTTGATGATGATTCATGTTGAACATATTTATGATTTCAACGTGTATTTGTTCACACTTTCAACGATGACCTCCTCAGTCATGGTTTCTTCTCCAACCATGTGACGGAGGCTCTGAACTGTTTACTTTAGTGACTCATCATAGAAGAAAAACACATTTTGTTACTTGTACCTGGAAGCGTAGATGCTGCGTCGACTGAATGTTGGTCGTGATCAGAGACTAAATAAAGCTGGATTGAAATATTTGAAAGATTAGAATTGAAAATAAAAATATTGGTTCATCAAACAATGTTGGAATAAAATTGACAGAAAAAATCGCAGTCAAAATACAAAAAAACATTCTTAAACTCTTTCTTAAATTTGAAATATTTTTGCATTCTGCTATTTCTACTACTACTTCCACTGCTACTTCTATTTCTACTGCTAGTACTATTTCTACGACTACTTCCAATCCTACTTCTAGTTCTACTGCTAGTACCATTTCTACTACTACTTCTATTTCTACTACTATTTCTACTACTACTTCCACCACTACTTCTATTTCTACTACTAGTCCTATTTCTTTTACTACTACTTTTTTTTTCTACTATTACTTCCACCACTACTTCTATTAATACTACTAGTAGTATTTCTACTACTACTTCTATTTCTACTATTACTTCCACCACTACTTCCATTTCTACTACTAGTACTATTTCTACTACTACTTCCAGTTATTCTTCTATTTCTACTGCTAGTACCATTTCTACTTCTATTTCTACTACTAGTACTATTTATTCTACTATTACTTCTATTTCTACCAATACTTCTATTTCTACTATAACTTCCACCACTACTTCTGTTTCTACTACTAGTACAATTGTACTACTACTTCTATTTCTACTACTACTATAACTTCCACTACTACTTCCATGACTACTTCTATTTCTACTACTACTACTACTTCCATGACTACTTCTATTTCTACTACTACTACTTCCATGACTACTTCTATTTCTACTACTACTACTACTTCGCTACAACTTCTATTTCTACTACTACTACTTCCATGACTACTTCTATTTCTACTACTACTACTACTTCGCTACAACTTCTATTTCTACTACTACTACTTCCACGACTACTTCTATTTCTACTACTACTACTACTTCGCTACAACTTCTATTTCTACTACTACTACTTCCATGACTACTTCTATTTCTACTACTACTACTACTTCGCTACAACTTCTATTTCTACTACTACTACTTCCACGACTACTTCTATTTCTACTACTGATTAGTAGTATCTCGCAGTATGATACAAGACAAGTCCATCAGAAGCCGTTGACGCTGGTTTAACTCAAATGTGAAGCAGATCAAGTTGAAACTGTGGTTTTGCTCCTCATGTGACCTGGATCCATGCACCAGATCATCCTTTCTCATGTTAAGAGGTTGGAACAATAGGTGAGGAAATGGCGGCGACTACCCAGATGCCTCAGCACCATAGGCCTGTATGGTCATGGAGAACTCTGGCTGCCAAGTTCAAGCTGGTGGAGGAGATTCTAACACAAGAGATGAACCTCACAGGATCCTTTGTCAGAATTAATGCTCGCACCCTGACAACAAGGAGGACATAGAGGCTGTTACAGCAGAGGCACTGTACTACTATTACTACTCTTATTTCTACTACTACTACTACTGCTACTATTTCTACTACTACTACTATTTCTACTACTATTACTACTCTTATTTCTACTACTACTACTACTGCTACTATTTCTACTACTACTACTACTGCTACTATTTCTACTACTATTACTACTCTTATTTCTACTACTACTACTACTGCTACTATTTCTACTACTACTACTATTTCTACTACTATTACTACTCTTATTTCTACTACTACTGCTACTATTTCTACTACTACTACTATTTCTACTACTATTACTACTCTTATTTCTACTACTACTACTACTGCTACTATTTCTACTACTACTACTATTTCTACTACTATTACTACTCTTATTTCTACTACTACTACTACTGCTACTATTTCTACTACTACTACTATTTCTACTACTACTAATGCTACTATTTCTACTACTATTATTTCTACTATTTCTACTACTATTAATAATACTATTTCTACTACTATTACTACTTCTATTTCTACTATTACTACTACTACTATTTCTACTACTACTACTATTCTTACTTCTACTAATTCTACTATTTCTACTACTATTACTACTTCTATTTCTACTACTACTACTACTACTATTTCTACTACTACTACTACTACTACTATTTCTACTACTATTAATAATACTATTTCTACTACTATTACTACTTCTATTTCTACTATTACTACTACTACTATTTATACTACTACTACTATTCTTACTTCTACTAATGCTACTATTTCTACTACTATTACTACTTCTATTTCTACTACTACTACTACTACTATTTCTACTACTACTACTACTACTACTATTTCTACTACTATTAATAATACTATTTCTACTACTATTACTACTTCTATTTCTACTACTACTACTACTACTATTTATACTACTATTTCTACTACTATTAATGCTACTATTTCTACTTCTATTACTACTTCTATTTCTACTACTACTACTACTACTATTTTTACTACTACTACTACTACTACTACTACTACTATTTCTACTACTATTAATAATACTATTTCTACTACTATTACTACTTCTATTTCTACTATTACTACTACTACTATTTCTACTACTACTACTATTCTTACTTCTACTAATGCTACTATTTCTACTACTATTACTACTTCTATTTCTACTACTACTACTACTATTTCTACTACTACTACTACTACTACTATTTCTACTACTATTAATAATACTATTTCTACTACTATTACTACTTCTACTACTATTACTACTTCTATTTCTACTACTACTACTACTACTATTTATACTACTATTTCTACTACTACTAATGCTACTATTTCTACTTCTATTACTACTTCTATTTCTACTACTACTACTACTACTATTTTTACTACTACTACTACTACTATTTCTACTACTATTAATAATACAATTTCTACTACTATTACTACTTCTATTTCTACTACTACTACTACTACTACTACTACTATTTCTACTACTATTAATAATACTATTTCTACTACTATTACTACTTCCACTACTACTTATATTTCTACTACTACTACTACAACTACTATTTCTACTACTACTACTATTTCCACTACTATTACTGATACTATTTCTACTACTATAACTACTTCCACTACTACTGCTACATGCTGCTTCTAATATTTCGAGGCCTATTTCTACCATGTTTTTCTCTATTACTACTACTATTATTACTAATACTTCTGTATCTTGCTGCTGCTGCTACTCATATTTCTACTACTTTTCTACTACTTTTACTACTGCTACTACCACCACTCCTACTACTACTACTACTACTAACACCATTGCTACTATTTATAATGCTGCAGCTAATACTATTCATACTTATACTTCTACTGCTACTATTACTAAAAACATATATATTAATTAGAACAACACCTTCTCCTGCTAATACTGCTGAGAAATACTTCAGTTGATAGTACCACTTTGTGTGAATAGTTTTGTCTAAAAGTACCAAACTTATACTCTCTTGACACTTTTCCTCCTAGTACTCCCACCATATATTCAAACTTTTATATTCAGGCCCCGCTTGTGTTTTGTATTTCTAAATATCCCTGCTGCCTCCTGGCTCAGCTCACTATTCTTCAAGTCTATTGTTTCATTTAGGTTGTTTTTTTTTTGACATTCAAACCTCAAGACAAAGACGTGTGTTTATATTCAGAGAGGATTCACCGGAGAGTTCTAATAAAAGCCGACTCCGTCTCCTGTTGCCCACGGGCAGAGGCACGTAGAAATATCAGCGCCGGATCTGAACCTTCATCCTTGACGCGCCGCAGGAGCGAAGCTCGTCTCGACTGGAGAGAAGAGCAGCTCACAGGGGGTTTGAATGTGACTCCAGAGCTCCAGTCATCAAGTCTTTTTAGTTTTTTATGCTTCGTTTATTTAAACCATTTTTAGATTTGATTGTTTACACTGAAGCTTAATGAAATAAAAGCTTTTTTAAATCTATTTAAAGTAATTCAAATGTCATATTGGTGCCTTCAGAATATTGCAAACGTATAAACATTTTTTATTATAAAAAAATACCAATAGAGTGTCATGTGATTGTCTGCGAGTCACATGGTGGCTCTTTTATATTTTATATTGAACTCTATTCTAGTCTACGAAGTAAAAAATAAAAACAGTTACAAACTCTGTGTAAAAAAAACATGAATTATAAAAATATTTCACATTTTTAAAATTCAATTATCACAAAAATCCCAAACAAATGATTAAATTTCATTATTTAATAAAAAAAAAAAAACAATATTTCAATTTAGAAACGATTAAACTCAATCATTTAATAAATAATGAATTTAAACTTTCAATATTGAAATTATTTATAACATTATTTACAAAAAAAACAACCAAAAGTCAGCTGTTCAAAATACAAATAATTACTCAATTAAAATAAATTGAACTTTTCAATGTAGAACTTAATCAATAAGTACAAATTCAATATTGAAATTATTAAATAAAAGTATAAGAAAATGTGTATTTAATTTTAATTATTCAATAAGAACCAATACAAACTATCAATATATAAATTATTCAATTTAACTGTTAAAACAAAAACATAAAAGGCTTAAAAAACAACAACATTTCAGTAAAATTAATTCAAGTTTGAACATTTCTCTGGAACTCAAACTAAGTCCTGACTTAGAAAAGTTCTAAAAATAAGAATGAATTGGATCATAATCTAAGCAGCATCTGTGAACAAACTCCCTCCATCTCTGAACACACTGTTCTCTCACTGGAACCTCCAGAAACTGGGAAAAGAAGAAAGAAAAGATGAAGGAGAGAAAAAGGAGGAGGAGAAGTTAATGTGGAGTCAGGAGGTTTGATGAAGGCGTGGAAGGACGTGAAGGTATGAATGAGTCACACTTAGAAACTCATGGTGGGAAGACACGACGTGACTAACTTTCTTTTTTTATTTTTCTTATCTTGCTTTTATCAGTTTTCTGTCTCTGCCTCGTGAGCTGGACTGACATCAAGCATCCGTCGCTGCTGTCATGAACCAGATCTGTCTCCTTCTCACCTCCATCTTTTTCAATCTTTTTTTTTAAACGGGTCAACAACTGGACCGAGACTCATAACGACTCTATTTATAGACGAATCTACGGCGACACGACTGAGGCCTGACGTCAGCGGACGAAGTCACCTGGACGCTTATGTAACCTAGACTTGACCACAGTATTTTAATCACTTTAGTTTTGGACATTTTTCCTCCAACAATTGTGTATTTATTATTGTTTTACTACAAAATAATACTTTCTTAAAATCTTTGTTTTTCCTCCTATTTTTTGAAAATGTCTATAATTTAAGTAAATAGAATAGATTATATTTAGAATAAATACAACTAGAAGTATTAGTAATAATAATACTAGTAGTAATAGAAAAAGAAACGGTAGAAATAGGACTAGAAATATTTGAAGTAGCAGTAGTAACAGTAGCAGTAGTAGTGGAAATAGTAGTAGTAGTGGAAGTAGTAATAGTTGTAGAAATAGTAGCAGGAGTGGAAATAGAAGTAGTAGTTAAATAGAAGTAGAAGTGGTAGTAGTAGTAGTAGTAGTAGCAGAAAGAGAAGTAGTAGTTGAAGTAGTTATAGTAGTAGAAATAGTAGCAGTAGTCGTGGAAATAGTAGTAGTAGTAGTAGAAATAGTACTAGTAGTGGAAATAGTAGCAGTAGTGGAAAAAGAAGTAGTAGTAGAAATAGTACTAGTAGTGGAAATAGAAGTAGTAGCAGAAAGAGAAGTAGTAGTTGAAGTAGTAATAGTAGCAGTAGTCGTTGAAATATTCGTAGTAGTAGAAATAGTACTAGTAGTGGAAATAGAAGTAGTAGTAGTGGAAATAGTAGCAGTAGTGGAAGTAGTAATAGTTGTAGAAATAGTAGCAGTAGTGGAAATAGAAGTAGTAGTATAAATAGTACTAGTAGTAGAAATAGAAGTAGTGGTGGAAGTAGTAGTAGTAGTAGTAGTATAAATAGTAGTAATAGTATAAATAGTAGCAGTAGTTGAAATAGTAGTAGTAGAATTAGATGTAGTAGCAGAAATAGAAGTAGTAGTGGAATAAGTAATAGTAGTAGTAGTCGTTGAAATAGTAGTAGTATTAGAAATAGTACTAGTAGTGGAAATAGAAGTAGTAATAGTTGTAGAAATAGTAGCAGTAGTAGAAATAGTACTAGTAGTAGAAATAGAGGTAGTAGTGGAAGTAGTAGTAGTTGTAGTAAAAATATTAGTAGTAGTAGAAATAGTACTTGTAGTGGAACTAGAAATAGTAGTAGTGGAAATAGTAGTAGTAGTGGAAATAGAAAAAGTAGTGGTAGAAATAGTACTAGTTATATATTTAGAAAAAAAAAAGATATTTTCTTTCCAACTGTTTCTTGTTAACAAGTTACTACATATTTAAGTTTATTCTGCGTTATATCTTCATCAGAAAAAAGTCTTGTGTTGATGAAGCTTCATGAAGCCTCGTCTTACTTTAAACAAAGAGCTCAGCAGGAGGAAAATGAAGAGAGGCTTCAATAGATGTTCAAAGTAAAGATATTTTAGAGCAGTGAGCGACATCTAGTGGACACTGAAGAAAAGATCGGACGATGCTTCATGAAGATTCATCACTTCCTTATACAAGCGATACAGCTGGTCAAATACACCGGTTTTGTAAGAATTGTAGGAAAAAAACAACTCCATACTCTTCTTTCTTCTTTACCTGTCTTCCATTCTTTCCATCACGGCAGCTCACAACACTGAGTCTGGTTCTGCTCCAGGTTTCTGCCTGTTAAAGGGAGGTTTTTCTCTTTTTACGAGTGTCTGGGACCTTTTTTCCATCCTCTTATGAATTGTAGTTTAAACTACTATATAGTGTCTTAAGATAACTCTGTTAGGATTTGACACTTGAAATAAGATTGAATTAAAATAACTTTCATTAAAAAAATGGTATTTAACTAATGTACAGATATTTTTCTTGTGCTGATGATCAACTTTAGACGATTGTTTCTGCACAAAGATAACGTTTTTCTTTCTAAAAATAGTTTTTTGTTGTTGACAATATTGCTGTTTATCCATTGCTTTATATGAAACACACGACAAAAAATAGTTCAAGGACAACAACTTAAACTCAACGTTATTTTTGGTTTCGTGTGTTTGCTTCACTGCTGCCATCTTGTGGTCAAAAGCTGCCATCACTTTGTACATGTCTTTTTTTTAATTCTCATTTTGCTCAAATTCAGTAAGTCCAGTGAACTATTTGAATTAAATTTAACTCACACAGACATAAAGCAGATTAAAAGTATTTATTTCTCCACTAATTGACTGGTTGTTTTTCTCGGGTCCACCATGGCTGCTGCCCGGAGTAGCTGGGATTGTCTCCGTCCTCTTTCAACCCCATTAAAGGAATACAATAAAATAAATGAATATACATATACATCTATATATACATATATATATAGATATATATGTGATATTTCTGTTATAACACTGTTTTTTAATAATATATTTATATATATATATAGAATATTTGTATTTGTATTTCAGCCACTAGATGGAGACACAATGCAGATAATCACAACCACAACAAACAAAATAAATACATGAATAAAACGATAAGAAAACACAATGTTGAATGAAACTAAAACAAACGAAAATGTATTTGTAGTTCAACTATGGTTTAAGAGTTGAGATATCAGCGTGTATTGTAGATCTTGTAAAACTGTTTAACATGTTATCATTTTATATTATATTCCAATTCATTATACTTGTTTTTTTCTATTGGTAAAGTGAATATATTATTACTGTTTAAAAGTATTTCCCGCCTTGAGACGACTCACGACTTTGCAACCAGCTTTAAAATAATAACAATCTCTGACATGTAACTCTCACTCTGCTAGACTCACTCCCTCCCAGTGAATGCATCCCTGCAGCTGTGAGCTTTGAGCACATGTTTACTTAATCGATTTCCTAATAGAATTCTAAAAGACGTATAAACTTATCCCTCGAAAAGACATTTACTTGTGTTAACTTGTACATAAAATATATCTAAGTTTTCTGTATTTAGGATCTATTTAACTTGTAAAAATGTTATTAATAAATATTGTACATTTTAATATTTTTGGACTTACATACATTAAGTATTTTTGAAATAACAAGTTTTTCCTGTTTAGAATTATATTTATATTGTATTCTTATTTAAGTATTCTATTCAGTTTTTGTTTTGTATTTGTATTTCATCTTTATTTTTCAATTTCATCTTTTTTTTTATTTTCCTTTTTTTAAATAGTTTTTATTTATTTATTTAATCATTATTAATTTTTAATTTAATTTAATTCAATTATTTTTCTTCTATTTTTTTTATTTGTATTCCTCTATTATTATTATTATTATTATTATTATTATTATTATTATTATTTTTTTAATTTATTAATGTATTTATTATTATTTTTTTTTTTCACCTGATCCTGCTGTAAACAAAAAATGTTCCCTTGTGGGACTAATTGATGAAACTCTAAATCAAATAATCCCCGACAGAATAAATCGTCTGTGAATTATTTTTTATCTGAAGTCGTTGATTTGAAATGTTTCTTAAGGTTCATCCTTCGAACAGGTTTCCTCAGACACTGATTCTCCTGCCAAGTGTTCAAGTGTCGACAGGAATCTGACAAGTCGCTCGGAATCGAGGCGTCGACTCTCACCGTCGGGTCGTAATGGAGCGAGAGAAGCGAGTGAAGACGAGAGAAAAAGTATTGGAGGCGTTTTTTTTCTTTCAATATTTTAGCTTTCTTCGCACCGTCGATCCCACCGAGAGGTGATGGAAGTCCTTTGAAGCGTGATGTTGCTCAACTCTTTCTGTCCGTGTGTTTATTCATCTCATCCCTTCATTCGCTCCGACGACGACGAGCGGCGAGATCAGGGAATTCATTTCTTCCTGGAAAAAAAGACGAGGAATTCTGACGTTTTCACGACGAGTTCATCCGCGTGGAATCGTTGTTTTCTCTCCGACACGATCACGTGAAAAAAACATGTTTGCGTTGAAGAACTCGAGTAGAATCCCTTGTTCTCTGACAAGTTCAGTCTCTTAGAACTACCTTCAGAACTAAACACCTCAGGATTTCTCCGCCTACGAACCTCGACTCTAGAGCCACAGACGAAATAGTATATAAAATAAATCAACACGATCAAACGTTCCTCTGATTGAAAAATCTTGTTTATCGAGTGAAGAATCGAGTAAACAAGAGAGACGATAAACAGAAGCTGTCGAACGTGGCCTTCAAGGAAACCATCACGAGTTAATGGAGCAGACGGGAACAGATAAAACAAACGACTGCTGGAAATATCATTTTTACGAGATGATAAATACTCGCGCCCGCAACATCGTAAAGTAAACATAAGAGGCTCTCATACCGCCTCGGAGGGAACGCGTTCGAGAAACCCCCCCCCGAGTTAGTTGTTCTTTAACTACAGGTTCTACTTCACAGTGCTGCTGCGCCCCCTATCCTAGTGACGTTCAGCTAAAGGGGGCGGAGCTCTGTGAAGTAGAACCTTCATCACCAGAGATGGATCAAGGCTCGGGCGGACAATCTGTGATCTGGTTCTAAAAAAATATCTAAGTAAGTAAGTAAGTAAGTAATATATATTTATATAGCGCTTTTCGAGACCAGGGTCACAAAGCGCTTTAACAATCAAAACAATACTCAAAACAGTACATACTTCAAAGATCAAGACAACACCGAGAACAACACAGGAGTTCGAGAAATTCAAGGAAAAGCCTGAACAAATAGAAACGTCTTAAGATGTTTCTTAAAGGAGTCAGTAGATCCATCAAGCGCAAAGAGAGAGGAAGATTGTTCCAAAGCTTAGGAGCAACAGCCTGAAAAGATTTCTCTCCTCTGGTCCTGAGCCGTGTGCGTGGAACCATAAGTAGATTCTGATCCACAGACCTCAGAGCCCGAGCTGGGGTGTAAGGCTGGATCAGATCAGTGATGTAAGGAGGAGCCTGACCATGAATAGATCTGAAAGTAAGAACCAGAATTTTAAAGTTGATCCTGAAAGAAACTGGAAGCCAGTGAAGAGTTTTAAGGATCGGAGAAATGTGAGTTCTTCTACTAGAGTGGGTCAGAATTCTCGCTGCAGAGTTCTGAATCAACTGCAGGCGAGACAGATCCTTCTTGTTAAGACATGAAAACAAACTGTTACAATAGTCCAGACGAGAAGAAACAAACGCATGGATTACAAGCTCCAGATCATGTTGTGACAGCATTTTCCTAAGTTTAGAGATTTTTCTCAGTTGAAGGAAACAGTTTCTGGTCAGTTTTCTACAGTGTCGAACAATGTCTGAGACATGTCTTTATCAAATACAACACCCAGGTTTCTCAGGCTCAGTTTGACAGACTGACCTAAGTCACCCAAGTACTGACTCAACCCTGGAATCGTATCATCAGGAGCAATCACCAGAGTTTCAGTTTTGTCCACATTAAGCTGTAAAGTGTTTTCACTCAGCCATTGTTTGATTTCTAGCAAACAATTGACTAAGCTGTTCAGCCTTTGGGGCTCAGTTGGGTCAAAAGAGCAGTAGAGCTGGATGTCATCAGCAAAAATATAAAAAATATAATATAAAAATCTAAATCACAATACTTGACATTTCTCATGCTTATATTTATTTAAATTCTATATTTTTATTATTTTCTCATGAAAATGAATTCAAATACATTTAAATCTGGAGTTTTCTCGCTAAACTTCTTGGTAAATTCCCTAAACGCCAATCAGAAGAAGGAAATAAACTTCCAGCTTTCAAAATAAGAACATCAACGCAACACTATAACGTCTGTTTTGTGGTCCTTTATTATCATGGTTACTCCTGTTTAAAATGCACGTTTTTTTAATTTAAGTATTTATATTTATTATAATTCTTTTTGACATATCTATTGATTGATGTATCCAAGCATGTTTTTTACTGGATTACATTTGTATTTGAGTGCTTTTTCGTACTTGAGTAGTTTTTCTCTGAACCTGAGTACGTGGCTCTGGCCAAGAAGTACTCGGGTTCAGAGAAATGGGAGTATTACCTTTCCATACTAGTATTTTTTGACTCGCATGTTTATACTAAAGTAGCATTTTATTTATAATTACAATTAATACGTTTATATTGCTTTTTATTGCTATACTTTAATATATTCATTTATTTATATTCTACTTATTTGATTTTTCGTATATATCTATATCTATAAATATATAAAGTATATATATACTATATATATATATATATATATATATATACAGTCTATATATGTATATAAATATATATACATATATAGATGCCAAATAAGCGTTGTAGCCAAAATATGATGTTTAAATGATCAATTACTCTATAAATCTACCTTAAAATGTTATGATATTTTGTGATATAATAGTCAATATATATAAGATACTGTATCTATGGCAGTCGTTGATTGAAACGCAGGAAACATGTTCATTTATCGCATCTTAAACCATAAACCAAATTAAACCATATTAATCTCAAGTATGATCTTGTCAGTGACGGTAAGCGTCATGATTATTTACAGTACGAGGTGTTTTTTGTAACCAATCATCTTTTTGATGCTAATATCTATCAGTTCAGACTATTATTTGCGGTTCTTAATTCTGTTTATTTGTGTACTTGGTGTTTTTACTTGTTATTATGATATTTTTTTCTGAAGTAACATTAGTCAAGACACTCGTTTCAGTCAAGTTTAGTACAAAAAACAAACATGTTTACGAGTGAAATTGAGTGAAACACAAACTCTATATAATTTATATTTTACTGTCTCATTCCACCCCTAGTTTCTTGAGGAGATTCCACCTCTTTTCACTGTCCAATTTAATATTCTCTTTTATTTAACATGTGCAAATTATCTAATATATATATATAAATAAATGCAACCAAAGGGAGTATTTGACAATAAATGGAATCATAAATGAACCAGATCAAACTGGCATAAATAAACAAAAAAAAGAAGCTAAATCTTGTTTCCAACAGACAAGAGGGTGAGCAGCGAGGAAAACCATATCCGCTGTCACGGTTCGGTGGTCCTGGACCCACTGGTGGGCACAAGTGACGGGATTGAACCTTCAAACCCGTCACATCTTGGCCCGGACTGCGACCATCTGCTGGTGCCGGAACCAAATCACTTCTCAGGGAAACAGAAATGACCGTTTGTGGATCATTGGTTTCAGAGTCGTGTGGAATTGTAATCCTCGACACAGGTTTTTTTTTCTTCCCTCCTCAAGCTATTTCATTTCTGAATAAAATAAACAAATCGTAATGTTTGAGTTAATAATATGCAGTAAAATATGAATCCAATAGATGGAAACAGAGTTTAAACAATCTTACCTCAACATAACCTTAAAATAAAATAAAGAAAAAGCCTTTTTTTTTCTTCTCAACAGGAGGTTGTAAAACTGTTCACACGAGATAGAAATTATGATCCAATTTTATTATCCAATAACTAAACGCCCAATAAAACCGTGAAGCAACAGCTGCCGTCATTTGCAACCTGTTTTTATTCCAGTGAATATTTCTTTAATCGAGCATCGTCGCATCAAAGTCAGCGACTAACCTCTTATGATGCTCCATAAAAAATAATGAAAAGTCAACGTTACGTTTCATAGGATTCTTTTTTTGGTTCGTGCTCTTGGTAGAATTTAATGAAATGGCAGAAAAATGTTAAATAAAACCGCAAATGTTCTCATTAAATCACCAAAAACATTTATTTTATTTAATGCTTTACTAGACAAAATATTTTTTGTACTCGCACGATTGTCCTATTATTTATTAAACTATTAAATAATTGATTTAAAATCAATTTTCTTACAGTATTGACCCCCAAAAGTCAATTATATTTCAATTAAACACTATCATGTATTCTTGTAATGTTTCAATTGAATCAAAGTATGTATTTTTAATTGCGTATTGTAACTTACTATTTCATAACAAAACTGCATGTAAACTATGTTTTCTTCCTATTATATATAAAGTATCTCTTCATATATAACACTACAAAGATAATGTATTTTTTATTTATCCATGTGAAACTACTACTACTACTACTGTTGTAAAATTCAATCTGTTTTTATGCTAATACTACGTTCCTTCAGATCAACATAGTTCAGATTAAAAAACAAAGCTGATTTAAACACATTTAGAATAATCGTGAGAGCAGGTAGATCTTGATAATACCATCATATTCTAACAGCCGCGTGTTGACCGCTATTGCTGTGTTTTGAAAAACTTCACTCATTTTGATTAATGGTGACTTTAGTTTTACATTTAAACTGCAGTCTTTGCTTAACTCAACAGTCTATTCACACGTTTATGTTAAACGTGAGCATTGAAAATACTTTTGTGTCTGGATTCTAAAAAAATTGAGAAATTTTTCCAACATTCAAGCATCAAATTTGACTTTCAATCCAGGTCAAACTCTAAAAGGAGGAACATACCTGTGCAGTATTGACTGAAGGTCCAAGAAATATTGTCCTCGTTTTTGAAGGCCACCAGATGGCGCTCACGGATCTATAATATTAGTTTGTGGAGCAGAAAGTCAGTTGATCCTCACATCATATTTAAACGAGCAAGTCAATGATCTCAGAGATAAAATTCAACACAACATATTAAAAATGACAATATTTGTTGTTTTTTATCTTAAATGAACTATTATGATATACCACGTAATCTAGTTTTTATACTCTTTATACTGGAATACTTTTGTATCCAAGTACTTTTTCGTACTAGTATTTTTTATTTAAAAACCTCTGTTTCAAAGTATCTTTTGCTATTTAGAATTTTAACTTGACCTTTTGTATCTGAGAACTTCTTAATGTACTTGAATATTTTTACTCGATTACCTTCCTATCCAAGTATTTTCACTTATTTATTCTATTTATCCTTATTATTTAATTTTTTACATTTATATTACTTTTCATTTCTATAGTTTAATATAACCAATTATGATTATTCTATAATATGTATTTTCAATTATTATTATTATTTTTTTTTACATTTTTTATCTGAGTACTTTTACTTGACTACTACTTTAAAAGAAAGTTTGAACATTTTTACTAATGTATTATTTTATTCACCATATATTTTATGACGTTTATAATGAATTTTTATTTATGTATTTTAATACAATTAATTATGAATATTCTACAGTAACTATTTTATCACATTTTAATTTCTATCCGAAGATTTTTTGTTTTTAAGCATTTTTACTCCATTACATATCTTTACTGGATTACGTTTGTATCGAAGTACCTTTTCGTCCTTGAGTATTCTTTCTCGATTACCTTTTTTATCTGAGTACTTTTTGACTGATGTATTATTTTTATTTACAATTACCTTTATTAAGTTAATACTCCTTTTTATTTTCATATTTTAATTATTTGTTTTGTATAAGCCTTGTTTAATTTCTTTAATATATATATATATATATATATATATATATATATATATATATATATATATTGCATGTTTTGGTATACTTTTTTTAAATTTTATATTTATATTTACCTGTATAATATTTCTTTTTTACTTTTTTCATTTAAAACAAACAAATATATATATATATATATATATATATATATATATATATATATATATATATATATATATATACAATTAATAAAGTATTTTTTAATTTTTTCAGACACGACCTGCCCAGTTGAAAAGTACTGAGTCATGTCCACCTCAAGGAAACACATCCTCTCATGTACCACACACAAAAAAAAACTCAAAAAAAATTGCCGGAAGTACAAAAAAGACAAAACAAAACTTTAGATTCCAAAACAAGTTTTATTGGCCAATTTACAGAAAGTGCTGTAGTGACCATTCCAAAAAAAAAAAGAAAAAAAAAGAAATCAGACCAAAAAAGTCCAGAGAAAATTTCTTTTTTGGAACTTAATAAAAAGTTTTACACATTTTACACTTATTTATTTCACCGTCCTTCTGTTTCTAAAACAAAGAGCAGGACAACATGGTTGATGCAAAAACTCCACCGAAGGTCTAAAGGGATGAAACGATGTCACAAGACGAGCGTCACGCTGGACGTGGAAACATTTGTGTTTTCATTTTTTTTTCATTTTTTTTTTAGAACATGAACATACAGTCGAGATGTGTGAGTGACTTTTGCTTCGCGATTAGGAAAATCTCGCGCGAAAAACGATTTATTTAAACCCAAAATATAATCATAATTACTCACTTATTTTACGTGTAAGGTGTTTGAAAAGCTATTCATATATTAATAGCTATTAATAGCTGTTTGAAGAGCCGCTTCTGCAACATAACAAAGATGGCGCCCACCAAAAGAATTTCTTTCTCCACTTAAGTCTTTAAACTATATAAAACTCTATAAAAAAAAAAGCAAAGAAAAGTGAAATAGTATTTTTAAGAATCTCATAGTCTAAGTTTTAGGATGATATAATAATAAATATGGCAATTATCTTTATTTATGTCTCATTTAAAATATATATATTTCACAGTGTTGAATCAAGGGGAACAAATGTAGGTCGTCAGCGTATAAAGAAAATCCAATTTACTTCAGAATTCAAATGAGGTCCAAATGCCAAGGTGACCCGGAGGTCCTAAAAAAATGTGTTTGTGGGATCCTTTGTGTTATCTCAGGGTCAAAGTGTCCCAAAAGCCCGGAAACATGTGTTTGTGGTATCCCTTGTGTTATCTCAGGATCAAGGTGACCCAAAGGCCCGAAAACAAATGTGTTTGTGGAATCCCTTGTGTTATCTCAGGGTTGTGACCCAGTGGCCCGAAAATCAAATGTGTTTGTTGGTATCCCTTGTGTTATTTCAGGGTCAAGGTGACCCAAAGGCCTGAATACAAATGTGTTTGTGGTATCCCTTGTGTTATCTCAGGATCAAGGTGACCCAAAGGCCCGAAAACAAATGTGTTTGTGGTATCCCTTGTGTTATCTCAGGGTTGTGACCCAAAGGCCCGAAAACAAATGTGTTTGTGGTATCCCTTGTGTTATCTCAGGGTTGTGACCCAGTGGCCCGAAAATCAAATGTGTTTGTGGTATCCCTTGTGTTATTTCAGGGTCAAGGTGACCCAAAGGCCTGAATCCAATGTGTTTGTGGTATCCCTTGTGTGATAATTTTCCAGGATATTTTTAAACACTAGCATATCAGGAGAGATTATCGAATATTATTTTGCCTAAATAAACAAACAAAAATACCCTACATGTTTATGGAAAAATATAATTAAATCGAAAAATTGCAATTTTAAATAAATACATTTGATAAATAGTTTTAAATTAATTACCCAAAGCTACTTGTGGTTTTGGTTAGTTTTTTAAATTGAACTGTGAAGGTTTACGTCCACATTTTTCAACATGAATGATATTTTAACGTGATCTAATCTGCGTTTGTTTTACCAAAATCAAGTTTTGCATGTTTTAAAAATATTAGATTACCTTTCAGTGAGTTTGTACGAAGAAAGAAAGAAAGAAAGGGAAGCGTCGGTGAAAACAACTAAACTTTTAATTCGTTTTTATAACTTGATAACTTTCCTTTTGGACTGTTGTGCTGAGGAATATAGAAGATGGACGTCTGGACTCTAACTAACCCGGACACTGGACCCGGCACTCGTGCGCTCTCACACTCACGCAGGACTAATGCAACGACGTCTACACGCTAGAGTGTGTACATACATGACGATGTGTGTTTTTGTACAGTGTGTGTGTGTGAGATGAGGTTCGGTATGAGGGTGGCGGGGGGGGGGGCATCTATTTTTTTTTAATATTTACACTGAAGGAGTGTATAAAAATGTACAGGCAGACTCCGACCTTACCTCGGACCCCAGGACCTCGACCCCCCACCCCCCCGACGCGTGGACTCAACACGACATATTAAACACGACTTCCACATTTTTTGTTACGCTTTTTATCGTAAATAAACTATTTCTGTAAAACCGTCCGACCGTATCTCTGAGGCCAGATCGAAACTCGTATATGTATATAAAACAAAAAATAATCTTTAGCAACTCAGTTTTGAAGATCTTGCATCAGAAATGTTATGTAAAAAAAAGTGCAGGTTTAAACTGACAAACAACTTTTTGAAGTTAAAGTAAAGCCTGTGTTTGTGGCGAAGGTTAGATCGTGACGTAATCCCAGCGCCGTCCCTTTAAGAAGATAATTGAGACGGCGTAATCTACCAGTAGGGGGCGTTAAATCCTAATTCATAGAGTTTTCCCAAAGCAGTCTTGAGATGGAGTGTGTGTGTGTTTTTTGTGTGTCTTTCAGTAGGTGAGAGTCGTTTTGTTCCAGTGCGGCGCCTTCTTGTTCTGCGGTAGCTGGACGTCCACTTCCTCCTCGCTGTCGTCCGACTCACTGGACATGTCCTCTTCGTCCTCATCGTCCTCCTCTTCCTCCTCCTCCTCCTCTTCCTCCTCTTCCTCGCTGACCTCGGTTTCTTGGGTCGGAACCAAAGTCTACAGAGATCGATTGAGAGTTTTACGATTTTGAGTCAAACGTGTCGATGAAGCTTCATGAAGCAGTTTTTTTTCAGAGTCCACTAGATGGCGCTCTCTGCTCTTATCTAATGCTTGTCTATTGAAAGCATCATTTAAACTTAGGGCGCCCCCTGCTGAGATAAAAAAAATGTGACACTGCATCATGAAGCTTCGTCGACACATGACTGTAATTTAAGTGTCTTAGATATTGAGAAAACGTGATACACAGATAGTTATAGTACTTTTGTATCCAAGTACTTTTTGTTATCTTGTTTTTACACTCGAATACTTTTGTATCCAAGTACATTTAGACTCGAGTATTTTTAAGTATTCGTTCTACTTTCTACTTCAACATACTTACTTGTTATTATAACTAATTGTGATTATTCTATAATATATATGTTTTATTCCTTTATAAAATATATTTTTCTTTTTCACTTTTGTATCCAAGTACTTTTTGTAATCTACTTTTTACACTTGAATACTTTTGTATCCAGGTATTATTTCATATTCAATTAATTCAATTTGATAACCTCTGTAACCAAGTACCTTTTTGTAATTGAGAATTGTTACTTCATACCTTCTGTATCCTTTATCGTACTTGGGTATTTATACTCGATTACCTTAGTATCCAAGTACATTTGGACTTGAATATTTTTAAGTATTTGTTATACTTTCTACTTCTACTTATTTACTTTTTAATATTATAAATGATGATTATTCTATAATATATATTTTTTATTCCTTTAAAAAAATCTTTTTCATTTTTGTATCCAAGTACTTTTTGTAATCTCCTTTTTACACTTGAATACTTTTGTATCCTGGTACTATTTCATTCTCAAGTATTATTATTAGATAACCTCAGTATTCAAGTACTTTTTTCTAATTGAGAATTTTTACTTGACACTTCCTGTAACTGAGAACTTTTTTAGTACTTGGGTATTTTTACTCGATTACCTTCCTATCCAAGTACACTTTTGTATCCAAGAACTTTTTGTAATCTAGTTTTTACACTCAAATACTTTTGTATCCTGGTAAAGAAAGATTGTTTCAAAAAAATCCAGCTGATCTTGAAAACTGTGAACTCCAAACTCTTAACGTGGATCGACTTTCAGATAAAAAAACAGAAAAAAATAAAAATAGTATAAAGTTTGCGTCATTTTCACTAGTTTACAGGTTCATTTTTGGAGTAAACTTGAAATAAACGAGCGTCCTGACGTGTAAAGAGATTCTTCCTCTGTCTGGCCCGGTAATTAAATCCTCACGGACCGATACGGGTCCCTGAACCAGTGGTCCCGACACGATAATCCCGCCTCACCTCCATGGGGTTGACGGTGATGGTGAGCGCCGAGTTGTCCCAGCTCTCTTCGGATTCTCTCGGCATCTCCTCGGAGAGCTTGACCTCTTGCTGGTGCGTGAGATGGATCCGGTAAATGCCGACGACCACGACCACGACCAGAGCCGCGATGCACATCACGATGACCACGGTGGCAGCGCTGGGTACTCCTGACACACAAGGACACATGGTTACTCACAGTGTTACCATGGTAACATGATTATACAGGTATGGTTTTACTGGTCCTTAACCCTTGTGTTATCTCTGACCCAAAGGCCCTAAAAGAAATGTGTTTGTAGGATCCCCTGTTTTATCTCAGGCTCAAGGTAACCTGAATGCCTGACAACCAATGTGTTTGTGGTATCCCCTGTGTTATCTCTGGCTCAAGGTAACCTGAAGGCCTGAAAAACAATGTGTTTGTGGTATCCCCTGTGTTATCTCTGGCTCAAGGTAACCTGAAGGCCTGAAAAACAATGTGTTTGTGGTATCCTTTGTGTTATCTCTGGCTCAAGGTAACCTGAAGGCCTGACAACCAATGTGTTTGTGGTATCCCCTGTGTTATCACTGGCTCAAGGTAACCTGAAGGCCTGAAAACCAATGTGTTTGTGGTATCCCTTGTGTTATCTCTGGCTCAAGGTAACCTTAAGGCCTGAAAACCAATGTGTTTGTGGTATCCCTTGGGTTATCTCTGGCTCAAGGTAACCTGAAGGCCTGAAAACCAATGTGTTTGTGGTATCCCTTGTGTTGTCCCTGGGTAAAAGTGACCCAAAGGCCTGAAAACAAATGTGTTTGTTGTATCCCTTGGGTTATCTCTGGCTCAAGGTAACCTGAAGGCCTGAAAACCAATGTGTTTGTGGTATCCCTTGGGTTATCTCTGGCTAAAGGTAACCTGAAGGCCTGAAAACCAATGTGTTTGTGGTATCCCTTGTGTTATCTCTGGCTCAAGGTAACCTGAAGGCCTGAAAACAAATGTTTTTGGGGCATCCCTTGCATTGTCCCTGGGTAAAAGTGACCCAAAGGCCTGAAAACAAATGTGTTTGTTGTATCCCTTGGGTTATCTCTGGCTCAAGGTAACCTTAAGGCCTGAAAACCAATGTGTTTGTGGTATCCCTTGTGTTATCTCTGGCTCAAGGTAACCTGAAGGCCTGAAAACCAATGTGTTTGTGGTATCCCTTGTGTTATCTCTGGCTCAAGGTAACCTGAAGGCCTGAAAACAAATGTTTTTGGGGCATCCCTTGCGTTGTCCCTGGGTAAAAGTGACCCAAAGGCCTGAAAACAAATGTGTTTGTTGTATCCCTTGTGTTGTCTCTGGGTTCTAAAACATTCACCTTGAGCCAGAGTCTGAGATACCACAAGGGATAAAGTTATTAATAGAGAATCATTTGTATTTAAAAAAAAGTTATCTGGATCAATTTTTGTAATAAGTCCATGACCAAGCCTACTTTGGTGCAGAGTTGTGTTTTCTTTTTTTGTGTAAATTTAATGAATATAACTTCCCTATCTTTTCCTAAGTTCTTCTTATTATACTTTTTGAGTTCTTGTCTGGTTATTTAATTATTTATTTCTTTTATAATTTTGCGATTAAAGGGGGTGATGTTGTTTAGTTAGTCGGTTAAAACACAGTTTACGATTCTAAATAATTAAGGATTTGAGTCCAGAATTTTTTGCCACAAAAATGAAAAACAAGAGCATTTTCTGTCTGCGACGTTTCATTGTTTTCTGTTGTAAGATGAACATCTTTATCTGAAAAGAAGGTCACCATTGGATTACATTTTTTATATCGTAGTTTACATTTTTTTTTTGATGCAGTCAAACTCCTGGCCGCTAGATGGCAGCAGATATTACGTCATCTGTAGCTAAAGGAAGAATAAAATACTGCTGGATCCCAGGGATGACTGAGGACGAGAGGATACAGTGACTCCAGCAGCTTTTAGAGCTGATGTTTGGACATATTTTGGTTTGAAAACAAATGAAAGCAGTTACGACTTTGTCAAGAGTCATGTGGTCTGTAAATACTACAACACCAGAGTCAAATACT
The DNA here is from genome assembly GCF_982586985.1 of Callionymus lyra. NCBI lineage: Eukaryota > Metazoa > Chordata > Actinopteri > Syngnathiformes > Callionymidae > Callionymus > Callionymus lyra. The sequence goes on from NC_141824.1 coordinate 10,693,145, forward strand.
CGACAATACTACACATATATCCTTGTTACTACAGTATCGCAGTATATGGTATCGTTGCTCCTGCCTCCTCATACATATTTCCAGATTCTTGCCATATATATATAGAAAGCAAGTACTTTTAAATAAGGTGAAAAATCTACTTAAACTTAATCACGTAATGAACAGAAGTAGCTGAACCATAAGAAAATGTACAGTCAAAACATGATAAACAGAAGGCCAGTAATTACAATAATTGTGTTGTTCTCGTCACAAGATCCACACGGATGATACGACAACAGTAGTCGATTTTAATTGTGTATAGACGGAGCTTTAGCAATGTCAACTTCAAACCATGATCCCTCAAACGTAACATTATTTCCACACAGATCAACTCATCCGTCTAGTCTTCTTCTGAAAAGTCAAAAAAAAGAAACTTTTTATAAGGAAGCGGAATATCTGACAGGGTTGTGCGTTTGTCTGCGTCCAAGGTCTTTTCAAGCTTTGATTCTGACAAATAAAGCAAACGCAGAAGAACGTCAAAGACTTCACTTCAAGGAAAGTGCAGCGGATTCGGTCTCTGGGCGCAGCAGCAGAAATGTAGCGTGAGCTCGGCTTTTGTAGTCTGGAGCTCAGAACACCCGGGGAGGGATTTCTCTTGATGTAAATGTTTACTTCGTCTGATTGTCGCCATCACTGCTCGCTCTAGGATAGTGTGTTTAATGACGGCGACACGGGCGCCTCCGCAGTTCATGTCCCAGATAAAACTATACACGTGTTTGTACAGGGGAAACAATACAATATATTATGATACTGTAGTAACAAGTACATATATGTGTAGTATTGTCCAGTACTTGACTCTGGTGTTGCAGTATTTACAGACCACATGATTCTTGACGAAGTCGTAACTGATTTCATTTGTTTTCAAACCAAAATATATATCAACTGCATCCTCTCGTCCTCAGTCATCACCGGGATTTTCACAGGATATATATATACAGTATATATATATAAAATAGTTTATTTCAACAATGTTAAAAATGATGCGTGATATTCAACATATTTACTTAAAAATAAACAATACATTTTGTGATCAAAATAAATTCATAATCTAGATTGTGTTCAAATTCAAAACAAATGTTAATTATATTAAAGACATAAAGGCTTATTTCTTTCCTCTTAATACATTAAACAAAATGTTAGCAGCCACTATAGAACAGATGAAAAACACACAAACACACAAGAACACCCAAAACAAAAAAACAACAACATCTATCATACAATATTTTTCCTGTTGACTGAACATGTATTATAATGAATAAATAATCTGAATATTTCCAGGCTTATCTCAGTAAATGAAAGTTAAATTAAATTTCAAATCACTGTGGGAAGATTAAAGGAAATCTCATTTTAAAAACTACTAAATCAACACTTTTTCTGAATTATAGTATGATTCACTGAATACAAATATTTGAAACGATTGTATACTAAAGGGTGAACGATTAAAAAAACAGTTAAATTAACTTTTTTTGTTAAAATAAAGGAATTATTAGTGAGTTTTATTCTTATTAAACAGCAGGAAATGATGTCACAAATTAAGGAATCGGCCACACAGGAGGGAAAAGTTAAGTTTTTGTTTTTTAGCAATTTAAGTCGTATTAAGTATATATTTACTAAACTGGTTTGAATCTCTAAGTTTGTCTTCCTTCCCATCGTTTTACACCAGTTTTACTCTTATCAGAAGTGAATATTTGTTGACGTCCTTATCTTACCTTAAACTCTGGCATCTCTATACGTGAGTAAGTAAACAAGTTTTATTTGAAAAGTCACCATAAAACATTGAACATTCATCGACTTTGAAACGATAGGCCACAAAAATGCCTGCCTGTAGTTTTAAACATTTTAAGAATAAAACAAAAGCGACATGAAGCTAAAAAGCTAAATAAGCTACTCCAAAAAAAACATAAATAAAATAAAACAACAAGTATTCAATTGACTTCAATATTATTTTTGCAGGAAAAACCACTACTCACACAAAAGGATAAATTACAAAGAAGAAAAAAAGATCATATGTTGTTTTTAGATGTTGAAATGAAATATATATATATTATAAGATTTTTTTGTTGTTTTTAAGAAGAAATAAAATAAAAAAACAATCATTTTGATCTTAATCTTCACGTAAAAACTCACCTGGTGTGTGAGCGGGATACAGGTCATAGTTCGAGGACGGATGGTGGAACATCTGCATGTACTGCGGCGGCGCCACCATGTGGTTGACATGCTCGCCGACCTCTGCGCTGTGGAGGAAGCCCACCTTAATAAAAAATAAAAAAAGTTGTTAGATAAACAGTGACGGGGGAAAAAAAAAGCACTTGCTGTGAGTCACCCAGAGAACGAGTCTGGAGGAAGCAGGAATATATTCGTGTCTCAGGGTCGACTCGGTACAAGGAGGTGAGATGTAAATCCGAACCCACAAGACCTTGAAGAAGCTACAAATACACCTTAAAAATAAAGAGACGCCCCCGTGAACAAGCGTCCCGTAAACACTCCGTCACAGGAGACACGTCTAAGGTTACAGAATCCTCCGACAGGCTCATTTGCAAAATGTGCTAAAGTGTCGGAGGCCGGTTGTTGCCAACGAGAGTCGCTGAGTCAGCGCGGGCGTCTGCCCGTTAAGCACTTTGCTGTAGTTGGCTTTTCTGCTAATGAATGTTCAGACATCCTCATATTTGGGAACGGACGTCCTGCATAATGCAGCGGCGTGTCAACCCCCCGCAGAGAAAAAGCAACTTTTAATCACGACCGGGGCGAACTGGGTCGGTGGCCATTAGGACTTTGGACGGCTTTGGCTTCGATTGTGTCGCTCCTTCTGTCCGAGGAATGTGTTTTTTAAGAGCTGGCGTTTGTGTAAATGATTCTTAAAAGGCTCTCTTAGGAAGCTAAATTGATTTTAGAGCGGTTAATTAGAGCCGAAGCAGTAATTCTGTTTATGGTGCCATGTGACGTTTCAGTCAAGTCAAAGACTAAAAGTGCGACAGGTGATTGTTTTTATCTTTAAATTTGTTGCCTTTTATGAGCAAGTAAGACAACTTTTCACGGTTTTATCAGATGACTTGTGACTAAGGGCGTTAAAATATACCCTTTCTACGATAGTCTTTCAATTATAAGACTGTATACATTTTTTGCTGTGTTACCATTGTTTTTTTTATGGTTTACAGTTCAATAAAACAGAATTCACGCTGGGTTCATTTTTGTGTCACAATTAAACTTTCGACAGCTAGATGGCAGCAGTCAATACGTCCTCCGCAGCTAAAGGAACATTGAAATCTGTGCAAATCCCGGGCATGACTGAGGATGAGAGGATACAGACATGTAAACCTGATGGAGTCAAAACAAATGAAAGCTCATTTGTTTTGTTTTCACCAAGAGTCAAGTACTCGACAAAACTGAAAAATATATCCTTGTTCCTACAGTATCACGATATATCGTATCGTTTCCCTTGTCCATGACTGAGGATGAGAGGATACAGTCATCTCCAGCAGCTTGTAAAGCTAATTTGTAGACATATTTTGGTTCCAAAGCAAATAAAAGCAGTTATGAGTACACCAAGAGTCAAATACTCAACAATACTACTAATATATCCTTGTTCCTATAGTATCATCATATATCATATCGTTGCCCCTGCCCGTGACTCCAGGAGCTTTTAAAGCTGATGTTTGGACATAAAGTTTTACCTTACCTTACCTTACCTTACTTTGGTTTTAAAAACAAATGAAAGCAGTTACGACTTTACCAAAAGTCAAGTACTCGACAATACTACAAATACTACAAATATATCCTTGCTCCTACAGTACCACGATATATCGTTGCTCCTGACTGAGGACGAGAGGATACAGTGACTCCAGCAGCTTTAAAAGCTGATGTTTGGACATATTTTGGTTTCAAAGCAAATAAAAGCAGTTACGACTTCATCAAGAGTCATGTGGTCTGTAAATTCTGCGTCGAGTACTCGACAATACTACAAGTATATCCTTGTTACTACAATACCACTATATATATATATCGTATCGTTGCCCCTGTATCGTGAAGCGTATGGTATCGGCAGATATTCCTCAGCAAGCTCACCTCCAGGTTGAACTCGTTACTAGTGTAGCGTCCGTTGAGTTCCGAGCACGTGAGGCGGAACCTTCTCTCTGTGAATTCTTCGGGCCTCCAGTTGTTGTAGCGCACCTGTCGGATCACCTGTTCGTAGTTGGACATGGAGTCGACGCCTGGAGGAAAAGAAACAAAGAGGTAAAAGCACAGACAACAGCTATAATGGAGGATTTTGAAGGTATTACGGTTCAAAGGTTTGAAATAACATTATTCCATCGCTTGGATTAAAAGTTATTTATTTGCTCATTTACTGTATAAGACAAATGTTACAGTTTCCTATTATACTTATGGAAAGTATTGAGGTATAAACATTTTTACTGGTATTTCTAGATTGTTGGTATTGTGACAACCATAGTCTTTGATATCGCAGCATCTTAAACATGAGCAATAATTAAGTGATTGATATAAATAAATAATATAAAGTAATGTTTTTTTCATATTAAATAACGCTGTGTTGATATAGACTTTCTTTACTAATTCAAGTAACAATGAATGTCTAACAAATAAATCATAAATAATAAGTGGTGAATTAATGCAGCTGATATTTTTTAAATCTAAATAAAAAAATCGAGACAAAGTTGATTGACATGGTTGTCGCCTCGCTCACCATATATGGACATCCCAGATGTGGAGTTGGTGGCGTCCAGATGTTTCCCGAGCAGAACGCTGCGCTGGAGCTGAAGCGACTCCTGGTCCGGGTTCAGCTCGTCCCCCAACACCAGGATGTCGCAGTAGTCCAGGTTGTGAATGATCTCTTCCAAAATTCCACCTCTGTGAGCTGCAAACACACACATGGACCTTTAGTTTGATCACGCTTTTCACGTTTAAAAAAGAGATATTAAAAATAGTTTTTTAAGTTTCGTTTGGGGTATCTTTTCTTTTCCCTTTTTTTGGGTCATTTTGAAACTGCAGAACACCTGATATCAGGTTAAACCCCTGTGTTGTCTCAGGGTCAAGGTGACCCGAAAGGCCCGAAGACAAATGTGTCCCTGGCTTCCAGAAATACATGTGCAGTGGTGGATGTTGTTCAACTTTACTCAGAGACAACACAGGGGATACTACAAACACATTTGTTTTCATGCCTTCAGTTCACCGCGACCCTGAGATAGCGCAAGGGATACAACAAACGTATTTGTTTTCGGGCCTTCCGGTCACCTTAACCCTGAAATAATACAAGGGAAACCTCAAACACATTTGTTTTTTAGGGCTTCGGTTCAACTTGAGCCTGAGATAACACAAGGGAGCCCACAAACATATTTGTTTCCCGGTCACTTTGACCCTGAGATAACACAAGGGATCCCTCAAACACATTTTGTTTTCAGGCCTTCGGGTCACCTTGACCCTGACATAACATAAAAGATCCCACAAACACATATGTTTTCAGGCCTTCGGGTCACCTTGACCCTGAGATAACACAAGGGATACAACAAAAACATTTGTATCTGGGTCCCATTGACCCTGAGATAACACGAGGGTTAAAATAGAGCGATGAATGAAGTCGCTTCATCGGGTATGTAACTTCTCTTTCATTAAATTTGTAATTTAATTTAATAAAACAAATGACAGATGACATCCGTAAAGATGTACCAGGCGAGATAAATGTTGCCATTGCCAAAACATTAAAAAGAAGTAACAATGTTGGGTGTCGCTGTGAAGGCCACTTCACCAGCCTCTGGGTTATTTTCAAGTATTTTCCTCTGAGGCCTAAAAGCAGCCAAATAGCACGAAAAATCCATTCCTCTCGTAAGAGAGTGGAAGAGCAATTTGAAAAAAGAAAAATGGAGCACGCTGAGTCCAAAACACGAGCAGATTGTAGTTGAAGGGAGAATTGATGACCTTTGTCGAAGCCCGGAGAGGATGTGAGCCATGAAGAAGAAGAGAGGAAAAAGCACAGAAAAAAGACAAAGCAGGGATAAAAGAAAGCCAAAATCCACTCATTACATGTTGTACAAAAGATCTGTGCAGTTTCATTCACTTCATCAAAGCCTCTTGAAAGCAGATTCTAGCTGTTATGGATCCTCAATGCAAGTCTCTGTTCATCTCGCTGTAGCCACGTCTGTCTTTGGCTTCCAGCTAATCTCTGCCCCCAGATGCACTTTCACTTCCCTCCACTCCTGGAAGACATGACACTTCCCTCCATCTTTTCTCGCGTTACACTCGACGCAGCGAGAAACTATACTCATGTGGTGGTAATTGGTAAACAGATTGTGACGTGTGAATTGAGAAAAGTGTTTAGCTTCAGCTACATGTCTGTTGTCCCACCAGGGACACCGTACGATGTTGAAAATGATGCTTAGTGAGGATTTTTATTTTTTAATTTGGACACTTGACACTGAAGGGATTTTTTGTGTTTGAACAAATACCCACAAACTCCGAAACTGGTCCAAAAAACAACTTTTGGGATTTAAGGTCACGTAATAGGGGGCATAATTGAGTCAGAAGACCCCCATCATATATATATATATATATAAAATTCTTTGTTTCATAGAAGGGGAAATTTCCACAATTTTAGTTCCTTTTGACAATTGTAGGGGGGCGGAAAGGAGGGTGAAAGCCCCCCACGTAATAATTTCTATCCATCCAATTTTGATGACATTTATACCATTTGTACATAAAGTACTGAGTATAAGAGATATCTACAGAACTAAAAAAAAAAAAGGAAGTAAATTGTAGGGGGGCGGAAAAATGTTGGGCAGAAGACCCCCATGAAACTCCAATTCATCCAGAAGACCCCTATAAAAATAACAAAAGGTCATATCGCTTGAAAATTGGCTTGAAAATTGGTATCTCATAATGCTAGCTGGAAATTAGCATCTCGGTGAAGGGTTAAGGGGGGCAGGGGCAACTCCATCAGGCCAAGGTGGTACGAAGGGGGGGCAGAAGAACCCCATGAAATAAAAAAAAACATCCAATTTTAAGAAGATAAAATTGCTTGAACAATAGCATCTCAAATTGATGACTGAGAATTCTCATCTCAGAGAATGTTTTAAACCTTGTGTTGCCTCTGGGTCAAGGTGACCCAAAGGCCTGAAAACAAATGTGTTTGTAGTATCCCTTGTGTTGTCACTGGGTCAAGGTGAAAAAATCCACCACTGCATACGTATTTAGGGTTCACCAGAGACAAGACAAGGGTTAAGGGGGAGGGCAACTCCATTAAGTCAAGGGTAGAGCGGGTCAGACTATTCCCATGAAAATTCTTATACATTTTTATTAAATGAAAAACATACGTATTTAAAATATATAAGATCTATTTCCAGAGTTTGAATTAAGTGTAGGGGGCTTGTTAGCCCCTTTGTTTGAATTCATGGGTACAAATGGGTTGCACCTAGAGGGGGTTGGAAATGTAAATACATCAAAGTATTTAGTATATTTAAAAAACATGTTCAACCTAATATGTTAAAAAGATTTCCTGATTTTTTGGTCAATTATAAGGGGGCGGAAAGAGGGGTCAAAGCCCCCTAGCTAAATTCATACACATCCAAGATTTCCTCCCCCTCTCTCAGCTACTAAGATATAAAATATATACATTTTAATCTTGTGTCGTCACAGTCGCCTCACTTTGAAGTGTTTGAAGTCTTCCATCAAGCTGGAAGTGAACCTGCAACCTTCTCGCTCTTCACATCTTAAATATAAAGAAATATTTTCCTTTTTTTGAGAAGCAACATGAGGGTGAAGAGTCAACGTGTCTGAGCAACAGTTACAAACAATGACTTATGAAAAGCTTCATCATTTTTTCAATTCAACGCTCGACATATAATCCATCTCTCTGTTCCTGCTCTGAAGCTCTTAATACTTCCTGATGCTCCAATCTTCCCCTAAAAGGTTTGATTCTAAACTCTTGGTGAATTGGAAACGACAGATGCGCGACGTTTTTTTTTTTTTTTTTTTTTTCCCGCGTCGAGGACTCATTTCGTTTGAGTCTTGACTTCAAACTTTCACACGAGAGCAGACGAGCAGGAACGTCGCCTCGCCGCTGATCTGGATTCTCCGGAGACGCCGGGAATTGTTCTGCCTCCCCGAGGGCTGGTGACGCCTGTGAGCAGGTGACACGGCGCAGGATATGAGACTTATAAATGAGTGAACACTTTATAAATATGGAAAAACCTCTGAAATATTCAGTCGGGCGGATTTTTCGACAGCTGCAGGGAGATGACTCACATCTGTGTGAAAGACTTTTTTTTTGTTTTTCATCTCCTTAAAAGTTCTGTTGAGCTTCAACTTTTTGATCAGAGGTTGGTGATCACCTGTTGAATCGATGGCAACTCCATCAGGTCAACGGAAAGAGATGGAAAGGGGGGAAGGAGACCCCCATGAAAATTCCAAAACATCCAATTTTGAGAGTGAAAAAAAGGGTAGAAAATTGGCATCTCAAAGTTATAATTGAACAAGGTTTTTATGGGTGGGGGGTGAAAAGTAAAAATGGAAAGGGGGCGGAAAAGGGGCCTGAAGACCCTTTTTAAAATAAAAAAAGAATATATTGTCAGGGGGAAGGAAAGAAAAGGGGGATGGAAGCCCCCATGCAAGGTCAAATATGTCAAATTTCTTACTTTCTTTCACCTCAGTCTTTTTTTAAAAGTTTTTTTGGGGGGGTTATTTGGTATACACATGTATTATTTTATATCCAGGTATTTTCGTATGTATGTATTGAATTATTGACGTTTAGAATTTTCATTCTGAGACAAATAAGAAAAAAAATGTCTGTATGTTTCCATCTTCACACTATTTATTTATTTTATTTTTTAGAACATAACTTTTTGATCAGAGGTTGGTGATCACCTGTTGAATCGATGGCAACTCCATCAGGTCAACGGAAAGAGATTGAAAGGGGGGAAGGAGACCCCCATGAAAATTCCAAAACATCCAATTTTGAGAGTGAAAAAAAGGGTAGAAAATTGACATCTCAAAATGATAATTGAACAAGGTTTTTATGGGTGGGGGGTGAAAAGTAAAAGTGGAAAGGGGGCGGAAAAGGGGCCTGAAGACCCTTTTTAAAATAAAAAAAGAATATATTGTCAGGGGGAAAGAAAGAAAAGGGGGATGGAAGCCCCCATACAAGGTCAAATATGTCAAATTTCTTACTTTCTTTCACCTCAGTCTTTTTTTTTTAAAGTTTTTTGGGGGGGTTATTTGGTATACACATGTATTATTTTATATCCAGGTATTTTCGTATGTATGTATTGAATTATTGACGTTTAGAATTTTCATTCTGAGACAAATAAGAAAAAAAATGTCTGTATGTTTCCATCTTCACACTATTTATTTATTTTATTTTTTAGAACATAACTTTTTGATCAGAGGTTGGTGATCACCTGTTGAATCGATGGCAACTCCATCAGGTCAACGGAAAGAGATTGAAAGGGGGGAAGGAGACCCCCATGAAAATTCCAAAACATCCAATTTTGAGAGTGAAAAAAAGGGTAGAAAATTGACATCTCAAAATGATAATTGAACAAGGTTTTTATGGGTGGGGGGTGAAAAGTAAAAATGGAAAGGGTGCGGAAAAGGGGCCTGAAGACCCTTTTTAAAATAAAAAAATAATATATTGTCAGGGGGAAGGAAAGAAAAGGGGGATGGAAGCCCCCATACAAGGTCAAATATGTCAAATTTCTCACTTTCTTTCACCTCAGACTTTTTTTTAAAACGTTTTTTTGGGGGGGTTATTTGGAATACACATGTATTATTTTATATCCAGGTATTTTCGTATGTATGTATTGAATTATTGACGTTTAGAATTTTCATTCTGAGACAAATAAGAAAAAAAATGTCTGTATGTTTCCATCTTCACACTATTTATTTTATTTTTTAGAACATAACAACTTTTTGATCAGAGGTTTGTGATCACCTGTTGACTCGATGGCAACTCCATCAGGTCAACGGAAAGAGATTGAAAGGGGGGAAGGAGACCCCCATGAAAATTCCAAAACATCCAATTTTGAGAGTGAAAAAAGGGTAGAAAATTGGCATCTCAAAATTATAATTGAACAAGGTATTTATGGGTGGGGGGTGAAAGGTAAAAATGGAAAGGGTGCGAAAAAGGGGCCTGAAGACTCTTTTTAAAATAAAAAAAGAATATATTGTCAGGGGGAAGGAAAGAAAAGGGGGATGGAAGCCCCCATGCAAGGTCAAATATGTCAAATTTCTTACTTTCTTTTCACCTCAGTCTTTTTTTTTAAAACTTTTTTTGGGGGGGTTATTTGGTATACACATGTTTTATTTTATATCCAGCTATTTTCGTATGTATGTATTGAATTATTGACATTTAGAATTTTCATTCTGAGACAAATAAGAAAAAAAATGTCTGTATGTTTCCATCTTCACACTATTTATTTATTTTATTTTTTAGATCATAACACCTTTTTGATCAGAGGTTTGTGATCACCTGTTGAATCGATGGCAACACGGTGGGTTTTAGATTTCCCCTCACCTGCGCGACGAGCCGTGGCGTCCGCTCTGGTGACGGTGCTGACGATGTGGAGGTCTTGAAATAGTTCCACGCCGGCCGAGCCTCGCAGCTCGAAGGCCGGCTGGCTCAGTCGCTCCAGGCCGGAGATGGTGATCCGGGGCTCGCTCGGCTGCAGCACCATCACCACGGCGTCGATGTCCGGGATGGTGATGCACGTGTCTTCACCGAAACACCTGGACACGGAGGAGAAAAAGTGTCAATTTAGTTTGCTCTGTCTAATGGTTTTAGATTCAAGTTATATTTATGAGAAACAGATGAAAATAGTAAGTAAAGCCTCGAGGGAAAATGACATTGGAAACTTCCAATTTAGACTTGATAAGGTTGAGGGCAAGGGGGCACAAAGGGGGGAATAAGAACCCCATTAAAAATTAAAAGATATCCAATATATATTTTTCAAGTTCAATTTAAATGAAGCCATATAAATATTATCATACTTAGTAAGGATACCCAGTATTTCAGCTACTTTTATTATTATTATTTTATTATTTAGGGGGGCACAAGAGGGGTTGAAGACCCCCATGAAAATTCAAATAAATCTAATTTTGATAAAGAAAAAAAATTCTGGATAATTCAAAATTATAATTGAGAATTTGAAATGAGGGTCTCAGTGAAGGTGTTTAGGGGTACAACTCAATCAGGTCAAGGGAAGGGGTGCAAAGGAGACCTTCATTAATAATTCATTGTATATGTCATATGTCATTTTGTTGAAACGAAAATTGCAAGGTGGTGAATAAAGGGGGCGAAAAACACCCATGAGAATTTGAAGAAAAAAGCCAAATTATGATGAAGACATCGTTTGCGATATTGAAGACTACTGACTACTTAATGAAGGTTTTAAGAGGGGTCTAGGGGACTCAGGACACAAGGTGAATGGAAGGAGAGTCAAGGGGGAAAGAAGACCCCTAAAGAGAAAAAAAATTCTGAAAAATTGGCACCACCAAATTATAACTGAACATTTGAAGAGTTAACGTTTTAAGGGGGAGGGCAACTCCATCAGGTCAAGATGAAGGGTTTTGAATAAAGTTGTAAGGGGGCAGAAAGGAGGGCATAAAAGGAGGCAGAAGGCCCTCAATGAAAACTCAAAAACATCAATTTTTGATGAAGACAACGTTATGTATTGTATGTATTGAATTATTATTATTTACTCTAATCATTTTCTTTCTGACACAAAACAGAAAAAATGTTACTGGTTTCACATCAGCATGTTTCCTTCCTCTGTCCATCTTCACACTATTTATTTTATTTATGAGAGATAACAAGCTTTTAAAAAAAAAAAGAATTTTGTACACTAAAAATGTGTACCAACTTAAGCATCATATCACAAAGACTAACATAATAAATAAAGTATGAATTAAATATAATCATTCGTTGAAATAAAAAAGTATTGAAAAGGTACATAAATAAAAACAAGTGACAGGATGTTATTGAAATAAAAAACAAAAACAACAATGTGGTTTTACTGTTTGAATTTGATCATTATTATAAACGGATTTATTTGCTGAAAACGAAGATTTTATTCAAGTAAATTAGCAAAAGAGCGATGCAAGAATACAAGGTGAGTTTGGAGAAGATTCTGAGAGTCTTGTGAAGGTCAGAGCAGCAAACAGTTGTGTGTCTGGAGTGGGATGATCCTCTCAGTGAGGGATCAGTGAGCTAGAAGGTTGACGCTGAGCAGAGTGGAGGGTCTGGGATAAAGTGCTTCACCGTCAGTGACCCGGTGGGCGAGGAACAGACCGTTGGCATGTCAGGCACCAACTGTGAGTCAGTGACAGCAGCTTGTTTTTGAAACACATTCTTGTAGAATCTTCTGATTTTATGGTGAAAGGTCTACAAAAAAACCCTGTAATTTTGCCACATTTAATACAATTCTTCAGTTCCTAAAAGTTTTGTAGAAGAAGAAAAAAAAACGGAGCTCCATTACGTAACATTTCCGTTCCTGCAGCTTCAGCCAACAATTGAAACTCGTTACGCTTCTTTGACTCCGAGCAAAATTATCCCAGAGATGCGTCCGTGAGGGACTTGCCCTTCAAGAGAGTGACATTATTGTAAGAGGCATTTCATACTTTTCATCCTCACTCTGATAGGATTGAGCACGGTTTCGACTCGGAACACCGAGGAGAAGGTCAGATGGAGTCTGAGCACAAGCAAAGCTGGAGCTAAAACGTGAGGAAGTATTTTTAAAATGAAAAAATATCCCAAAAATTCTCATTATATGACTTTTTGTGGAGAAAGTTTGCGCCTCACTGCAAGAAGGTTGAAAGTTCAGCTGTATGTGCTCTTTTCATTCTTACTTAGGTTTACTCTGGGCACTCTGGTTTCCTCCCAAAATCCAAAAACAATAAAAAAGTGAAAAATTGGGAACTATAATCAAGCTAAATATGCTGAAAATATTATTTAATGTTTATTTGATTTAACTTTTATTTTAAAAGAATCTGAAATAAAACAGTTTTTACCCCCAAATTAGTATTTATAGTCTTTTACAGGTACTATAAATACTACAGAAATGAAAAAAAGCCTGAACAAAATTCCCAAAACAAAAACCTGAAAGACACATATTTAGAGGCTGAAAAATACAAATGAAGACAAAATTAAAGTTTATACTTTATCTTTATCCTCATGAGGGCCAAAGAGATAAAATTAATATTTTAATTTCCACAACCTTCTTTGAAAACAGACTTTATTCTACATGTTATTTTATTTTTGTATGTAATTGTAATTTACATGTATTATTTTACCTATGGACACTATATCTTTTTTTTTTTTTTCATTTTGTGTGTGCGTGTTCAACATTTTAATTGTAGAGTTAGGGGTCCCTAACCTTTTTTTTGTGGCGGACTGGTTTAATGTCAGCATTATATTCACTGCCCGACCTTCAAATGAAACATTTAAAATGAATCATAGAGTTTGTGTTTTGCTCATTTTCACTAGTTTTCAGGTTTATTTTTTTTGAGTAAACTAGACTGAAACAAGCGTCACAGTTTAACAGACTAATCTTACTTACTTACTCAACTGTAATCTAGTTAGAGAAAGACTAAGATTCTACAACATTTTACATTGTTAGTCGTAACATAAAGCCCTTTTCTTTGTTCTGTGTCGATATCAAAACTCACAAAGATGTCTTCAAAGGGCAACTAATGTCAAACTCCAACTCCTCAAACTCACATGTTCTTTCCCCTTTAAAATCTCAGCGAACAAGAGGTTACGAGGGCGCAGTCCATTATGACGTAATGATGGCTTCACTCCTCCTCCAGCCAGCTGTAATCACGACCTGATTTGTTTATACAATGAGTCTCTTGGTAGTGGAGTCTTCTGGTGTTGATGATGCACAGTGACAAACCTAGTTTTTCGACCAATCGCAGCAGAGCGGGTGTAGTTATGATAAACAAGATTTAATCTCCAGAAAATCAAGTGTTTTCAGTGGGCGGGGCTTAAGATCATTTTCTAATGTCAATATTTCAATGAAAATAGAGTTTTGTACAAACAGACACATACTGATTATACTTAAATAGAGTCCAACCTCTTTTTAAGAGACACTTAAATCAACAAATTAGTTTAATTTAAAATAATAGCAAATACAATAATTATTGTCAGTTTTACAGCCTAAAATTGTAGCTTCATGAAGCTTCACTTTATCTAAACATTCGAAGATAGTTAACTGTCGCCCAGATAATCATCCCCATCATTGAACCTCCCACATGGATTTGTTTCTCTAGGCGACACAAAAAGTAGACTTTAATGCTATATCCAAGACAAAGTCTGTCAAAGACCATAAGGATCTGAAAGGACTCACGTGGATGCATCCATACATCTGATGGAATCACATCAATAACAAGAAAAAAAAAGAGGGAAAAAGGAGACATTAGGCTGAAATGAGTTAATGGGTTGATGGATGAATCAGAGGCGGAGGAGGTTGCTGGGTCTTCGCCGCTCAAGCTGAGCAAACCTGCGACGGCGTCTCCTCGTTTCACCGAGTGCCTTTCAAGCCGACAAACAAACATCTGTCAGTGGGAGGAACATCCACGCGTTGTCTCTGTAACCAGCTCCAGACACGATGAATAAGTCGCGTCGCACCTGCTCCTGTTCCTCCGACCATCTTTCTATTGAAAGGGATTCTGGACTCCATCGTTTACGTTTCGTCTGGGCCCTGAACCCACGACTGAATAGACCCGTTTGTGCATGGACTCGCAGGGAAGCGGCTTCAGCTGGACGCCGCGACAAAACACAAGTGCCACATGTTGACAAAAGGCTGCTGTGATTTTGCCGACGAAATTGATCAAACAAGGGCTCTTATGTATGCGCGCTGGCTCTCCGGGTTTGCCACAGAGTCGCTTTGTTCGACACAAAGAAAGACATTTGAAGCCAGTGGGAGGCTGCTGGTACAATAGAGGAGGCTCTATTAGTCTAAGAACACCTCAGCTGATTCAGTTTGGAGGTTCGAGTTGCAAGATACAAAGAAATAAAATCCTTAGGAAACATAAATGACATCATATCCACACAGAAATCTGAAAGTAATATAAGCCTTCAACGTATCTTAACATGTATGTACGTGCTGTCAGTAGTGATACCTTGATGAGGTTTCGTACAAACCAATGAGGTTTCACGAAACAGGTAATGATATTGGATGAAACAACTGATGAAGTTTCAAGAAACAGCCGATGATGTATCAAGAAACAGCAGATGAGGTTTAATGAAACAACTGATGAGATAAAAAAAAACAGCTGATGAAGTTTCATGAAACAAATGAAGATGTATCAAGAAACAGCTGATGAAGTTACATGAAACAGCTGATGATGTATCAAGAAACAGTTGATGAAGTTTCATGAAACAACTGATTATGTATCATGAAACAGCTGATGAAGTTTCATGAAACAGCTGATGATGTTTAATAAAACAGCTGATGAGGTTTCATGAAACAGCTGATGAAGTTTAATGAAACAGCTGATGAGGTTTAATAAAACAGCTGATGAGGTTTCATGAAACAGCTGATGAAGTTTAATGAAACAGCTTATGAGGTTTAATAAAACAGCTGATGAGGTTTAATAAAACAGCTGATGAGGTTTAATAAAACAGCTGATGAGGTTTCATGAAACAGCTGATGATGTATCAAGAAACAGCTGATGAAGTTTCAAGAAACAGCTGATGATGTTTAATAAAACAGCTGATGAGGTTACATGAAACAGCTGATGATGTATCAAGAAACAGTTGATGAAGTTTCATGAAACAACTGATTATGTATCATGAAACAGCTGATGAAGTTTCATGAAACAGCTGATGATGTTTAATAAAACAGCTGATGAGGTTTCATGAAACAGCTGATGAAGTTTAATGAAACAGCTGATGAGGTTTAATAAAACAGCTGATGAGGTTTCATGAAACAGCTGATGAAGTTTAATGAAACAGCTTATGAGGTTTAATAAAACAGCTGATGAGGTTTAATAAAACAGCTGATGAGGTTTAATAAAACAGCTGATGAGGTTTCATGAAACAGCTGATGATGTATCAAGAAACAGCTGATGAAGTTTCAAGAAACAGCTGATGAAGTTTCAATGAAACAGCTGATGAGGTTTCATAAAAACAGCTGATGAAGTTTCAAGAAAAAGCTGATGACTTTTCATAGTACAAGTGTCAGAGAGAGCCACCGTGGGGCCTTTGAAAATGAGGACACGGTATCATGATACCTCTTTAAAGTAGCACAGTGTTGCCGAAAACAATTCTGAAGATTACAAAGTACACTAGGAGAACAAAATACAATCATGTAGAATAAACCTTCTAGTTTATTCTACATGATTGTAGTCGCAAAAGTGTTGCAAAAGTTTATTTCGTTTGTGAAACCGCTTTTTTATCTGAAACAGCAGCCTCTCACAGAACGAGGCTCTTTGGTCGGAGCAACCAGACGCCGAGACAGAGGTTTGTGTTACGGCTCTTTGACTTCTCTCAAGGTCGGCTGCTGCTGGCATTTGTTTTCTATCCTATCCACTGGTTCTTGGCTGCAGAAGATGCCGCAACATCTCCTCCAGCACAATTTCTCTGCCCACCTTGGAAAAGTTTTTGGCTGACCGAGTAACCTCCTGTTAGTTATTCTGCATCATTGGTGGGTTTATTGATCTTATTCTGAGTTAAATGTAAATAGAGCATGTTTTGCTAAGGGATGGTTATCATTAAAAAAGCTTAAAGTAGTAGCCGATACAGAGATGTGGGTCGTATAGGACCACCCTCGGTATACCACACCCCCAATATACTTCTCGACTAAAACCATACATAATAGTATTCTACATGAGAAATATTTTCACATTTATTGAAATTCATGAAAAATGCAATTCAAACATGACATTTAAATCTAAATATTATAAAATATATAGATTTAAAAATCAATGGCATTACTGTGGCATGCTGGACGGGTGCTATGGCTGTTATAGGGGGAGCTACAGCACCACCTAGTGTCTTCCTGGCTTAAAGGTATCGCATTGCTGAGGTTTAAAGAATACGTTTGAAAACAATAAAATCAAAAAACCAATGAGAGGGGGATAGAAGCGAGTAGGTCCAGGTAGGTAATGAGTTTTACCATTGTAAAATGAGCTGAAACAACTTAAATAATCTTTAATGGTATAAATTCCATTGAAATTTGACCTATTTCAATGTTTCATGGGGGGTCTTCTGCCCCCTTTGTGCCCCCTTACAATTGGCCAAAGCAGCTGAAATTCCGGAAATCTCTCTTATTTAGTAAAGTATGTTTTAATGATTCATATTTGAATTTCTATGGGGTCTTCTGCCCCCCTTTGTGCCCCCTTACAATTGCAAGAAGAAACAGAAATAATAATAGTTAGTCATCTTTAATGGTATACATTCAATTGGAATTTGATCTGTTTAAACTTCTATGGGGTCTCCTGCCCCCCTTTTCCCCTCTTACAATTGCATACATTTGATTAAATTATGTATATCATTTTTTAAAGTATAAACTCTTTGGAATTTTAACTGGTGGGTCCCCTTACAATTGGCCAAAGGAGCTTAAATTCTGGAAATATCTCTCACTTAGAATGACTTATCGTTAGAAATTGTAGGTACTTGAATTTTTATGGGGTCTTTTGTCCCCCTTTGTGCCCCCTTACAATTGCAAACCGGAGCTGAAATTATGTAAATCATCTTTCATAGGATAAATCCATTGAAATTGGACATCATTTAATTTTCATTGAGTCTTCTGCCCCCCCCCCCCCCTTGTGCCCACTTGTAATTAACCAAAGAAGTTTGAATTTTTTAAAATCTCCCTTACTTACGTACAGTTTGTCATAAATATGGTTGAAATCTCTTTAAATATCGTTAAAATCTCTTGTGCCCTCTTTACCTTCTCAAGAAACTTTGTCGACGGTTTGGAATAAGATTAAAATTAAGGTCACACACATTATTAAGAATTGTCTCGTTTCCAGTCAGTGTAATTATACGGTTATAATATCCTAATTATAATTTATGGCTACACACTCACCTCTCATATATCTCACAAAAAAGTTAGACTTTGAAAACCTTTGGGAAAATCTGTGCAGCTATAAAAGAGTTATTTTGGATAATCTAAGTAGGACAGATCAGGCGCAACAAAAAAAAAGAAAAAGAACAAACCTTAGAGAGTCAAGTAACTTTTAAAAGAGGAAGAACCATCTATCTTGTTGAACTCTCTCTGACTCACACTGTGCGTCTCCTCTTTTATAAACGTCTTTTATTTACAAGAAAACAAATGCAAAAGCGGTTCATCGTCGTGAACGGTTGCAACACAAACTCATCTTGACCTTTTCTCCGACTTGAATATCAAGAGCTGGAGTGAAAAGAGGCCATTTCCTGTGAATAATCAATCAGACTTATTTTTCTCCTTTGTTGTTTTTCAGCGAAAAAAATAAAAACAACGCATACACGGAAAAAGCGGTTTCATTCGGGTTGTGAGGAGAAAAATGGATTCACAGATATAAATAGATTTACCTAACTTTTTACTATATTACATAACATTTAACAATGCTGTGTCGATTTTTTGGTGTTTTTTATGCTATTTTTAATTTTATAATCTAAGTTATATTTTGGTTTATTTTTCAATAAATAAACAAATGTTTTATTTACAATAAACATGCAAGTATTCACAGAGCTTCTTTGCCATTAAGTCCTTGGTAGCCGAAGAAACAATGAAATCCTTTGCGATCCAGGCGATGACTGAGGACGAGAGGATACAGTCGTCGACTCCATCAGCTTTTAAAGACGATATATTGATTTTCAGGTCTATTAATTCAACAAAAAAAAAAATTGGAGTCATCACAAGATGTGGCTAAAATTCAGGGTCCTCTGAAATTTTAAATTGTAAAAGTGTATCGAAATATATCCTATATCGTATCCTAAGCTGAATATATTGTATCGTGAGATTAGTGTTCATAAATGTATTTAAAAAATGATGGTGCCTCTTTTCTTATTTTACATCTTGACTAAGAATAGATCACTTTAAATGTCCGAACCTTTTACTAAACAAGGGATTTTAAACTCAATCGCACAAGGGGCCAAAATCCTTTAACTGTCCAACACATTTTATATTGAGTTTATGTACAAACTGTAACAGGAAGTCTTTCATTTTTGGAGACTCAATCGACCCTAATTATTACTATTAATGTTGTCCTTTTCGAAACACTTTCATCAAATTCCTTTATTTTAAACATTATTTTTTCTTTATTGGAATTTGCGGTATAATTGTTGTCATGCAAATTCTCTCTTTCTTATCTTATCTTAAACATTGGCATCTTTATAAGTCACAATAAACGTTCATCTACTTAGATTTCTAGCTCCTGTTTTTCCTGTTGCCAGATCTGAGTTCGACACGTCCTAAAGAGAATTCAAAGCTTTGACGGCATCGTTTTCTTTTTTTTTTTTTTCTCCTCAAACGCTTCATAGCAAAGGCTTCATTCGAGACAAACACAAGTTCCCGGTCACTTTGGTTTTGTCTTCCTGGAGGCGATGGCCGCCGATGTGTGTGTTTGTTGCCCATTTGGTTGCTGAGCCATTGTTGTGAGCTGTGGGAGATACAAAGTCAGCCATGCAGAGTCGGGCTGTCGCGCCGGAGAAGATAAAGGCAAAAAAAGAGAGAAAGAAAAAGAAACGGGAAGCGGTCCAACGTAATTATAAAGAAATATGACAGGGGAGCCTCCGAGGTCTGCTCCGAACCCAACTGGTTACTTTTATTCTCCTGCAGCTCGCAGTAATTGCAGTTATTAGGTGTCAACACAAAACTCATTTAGAGGAATTAATTATCCCGGTTGTTTATTTCTGGGACGTGATATTGTCTACAGCAGTTCACACTGTAACTGAAGCAACTGACTCTGCTGGGTGTTTTTGATTTGGACGTCACACAGAGGACAGGGGGGCACCGTCGTTCACAACGCCCCCATGAAAATGCAAATACGTTTTTTCCCACTAGTGGACAATTTCCACTAAATTTATACCTTTTGTATTAAATACTAAGTAAGAGAGATATCCAGAATTTTAGCTCTTTTTGTTAATTGTAAGGGGGCGAAAAGGGGGACACAAGACCCCCCTTAAAAAAGTAAAATATATCCAATTTTCATTCAAGTTAAACCATATGTATCACATACTCAGAAAAGAAGATTTTTTTAGAATTTCAGTTCCTTTTGTTAATTGTGAGGTGGTTTTAAGGGGGGGCGGAAGACCCCCATGAACTCGTCCAATTACAATATGGTTATAAGGTAAATGTTTGAAAATGATCACGAATACTACAGACATCTCAGTGAAGTTTTTAAAGGGGAGGGCAACACTATCAGGCACAAGGGGGGCAGAAGACCCCCATGAAAAATGACACACTTGCAATTTACATTGAATTTATACCATGGCACCATCAGGTCAAGGGGGCTGTAGGGGGCCGAATGCCCCGATGAACAATCAAATACTTCCAAGTAAATGTAAAACTTATGTATTAAATATTAAGTACCGGAGATACACACAATTTCAGCTCCTTCTGTTCATTGTAAGGTGGCGTAAAGGGGGGCGGATGACCCTCATAAAATCGTTTTAATTTTGATGAAGACATACAGTCATTTTTTGAAAATTATCTTGTAGACAACTGACCTCTCAGTAAAAGGTTTTTGAATGGAGGTTAACTACATCAAGGCAAGGGAAAGGGGACACAGGCCCCCATGAACTCATCCAATTTCGATGAAGTTATATAGTAATAGCTTGACAATTATCATGAATACTACTGACATCTTCATGAAGGTTTTAGAGGAGAGGGCAACACCATCAGGTCGAGGGAAAGGGGGCACAAGAGGGACAGAAAACCCCCATAGAAAATGAAATTCTGCCAATTTCCGCTTAATTTATACCATGTGCATTAAATATTTAGTAAGTGGCAAATAAAGAATTTCTATTTTTGTTAATTGAAAGGGGCCAAACGGGGGACAGAAGGCCCCCATGAAATCTGTTGAATTTTGATTAAATGATATAGTAATTGCTTGAAAATGATCATGAATACTACTGACATATTCATGAAGGTTTTAGAGGGGGGGGGCAACACCATCAGGTCGAGGGAAAGGGGGCACAAGGCAGGCAGCTCCTTCTGTTCAGACATACAAGAATTTCTTTAAAAGGTTTTTCAATGGAGGTTAACTATATCAAGTCAAGAGAAAGGGGGCACAAGGGGTCAGAAGACCCCCATTAAAATGAATGTCCAATTTTGATGAATTTAAATCCAATTTAATACATGGTAAGTATGTACATAGTAAGTAAATTTGCAAAATTTCATCTCCTTTTAGGAATTGTAAGGAGCAGGAAGACCTAGAAAAAAACGAATACAACTGGAAATTCATTTCCAGCTCCTTTAGGCAATTGTAATGAATTTTCTTTGTTCTTTTTTCCCTATTTTTGGATTATCTATTTGTTTTATAATCCTTTATCCCAACCTCTTGTTTTTCATTTCTATATAACAAAACTTTAATTTCTTCCCTTTTCTTTCTCGTCCTCAAGCAAACCTATTTTCTTTATTTACAACACCAGAATTTATATATATACTGTATATACAGTATAGGCCATTATAAATACTGTTGTTCAAAAGTACCAGTATCGTATAGATGTAATAATGATAGGCTTATGTTGACAACAAACATATGTTTCTTAAAGTGCTGTTAATAAACAGATAAATCGTATTTATAAATTAATATTAAATTGAAATATTGCCTAATAATGTCCAGATGAGAACACCTGTGCGACTGTATGTCGCTTAAAAAAATATTAACTGCACAAGAAAATATAATATTTTCCTGACGGACACAACAGCAGCTCGTACTGTAGAAAAGAAAGTCTGTCAGAAAACACTTAAATCACACGTCATTAAGCAACAAAAGTCTCTAATATATTCCTTGATAATTGGTGCAGTGTTTGCTGTGATGGCTCAGAGCATTATCGCACACACACACACACACACAACTACACACACACTGACTTCTGCTGTGTATGTTGTTTTCTGGTCTGTAGTCGAGCATCAAACCCATCGGGGTAGAGTGTGAACCCCACGGAGATGCTGCAGGGGTCCGCGTATATTTAAAACCATCATGAATTTTAATGGTGACCTGCCAAGCGGAGGCCATTTAACCATCCCTATACTCTCTCTCCCCCCGTTTCTCCTCGCTCTCCTTCTCAAGCAAAGCTCTGTCGGGATAATTAATACATGACATGGAAATATAAAAACTAGCCCCTGGTGGCGCCGGCGCATCACAAAGGGCATTAGATGGAAATGAAAAGCGACGTCGGGCAGGAGTCAGCGAGAGCCGTCGGGCGACAAGCGTGAGACGTTTTGGGACGAGTGTGAGAGACGAGGAAGTTTGTGTCGGTCACACCGAGATGTGATGTTGTTCACACTGGAAGTGAGGAGGTCGGAGCCACGGAGACAAATGTGAGAAGGAAGGAGCTGCTGAGGGAATACAAAAGATTTTTTTTATAGTTGGAGAAAAGAAAGACATGGATGTGTGTGATGTGATGATAGAGCAATGGTTCGCAATTCCAGTACTACAGTTTTAAGATGGCATTTTCTCTGAAGTAAGTTAGTCTCCGACTCTTGACTAGTGTACTAGTATTTTCTTATCTCAGTAGTTTTAAGGTAATCACCACTTTCAAAGTAACTAGTTACTCAAGAGAGTACTTTTTTGTGAGATAAATAAAGGCAACACTTGCCAGTTGCACAGGCCGAGAAAAGGTTGGATGCTTGAAGTGAAAAACTCAGAAAAACAATTAAAAAAAATGAAATTAACAAATAAAAACAATATATAATACATGTTAAACAAGGATTGTGTATTAAAGATTACAATGGAATAGTTCAAAATAAGATGTATCTCAAGTAGGATTAAGAATCCATCCATCCATCCATCCATCCATCCATCCATCCATCCATCCATCCATCCATCCATCCATCCATCCATCCATCCATCCATCCATCCATCCATCCATCCATCCATCCATCCATCCATCCATCCATCCATCCATCCATCCATCCATCCATCCATCCATCCATCCATCCATCCATCCATCCATCCATCCATCCATCCATCCATCCATCCATCCATCCATCCATCCAACCATCAATCCATCCATCCATCCATCCATCCATCCATCCATCCATCCATCCATCCATCCATCCATCCATCCATCCATCCATCCATCCATCCATCCATCCATCCATCCATCCATCCATCCATCCATCCATCCATCCATCCATCCATCCATCCATCCATCCATCCATCCATCCATCCATCCATCCATCCATCCATCCATCCATCCATCCATCCATCCATCCATCCATCCATCCATCCATCCATCCATCCATCCATCCATCCATCCATCCATCCATCCATCCATCCATCCATCCATCCATCCATCCATCCATCCATCCGTCCGTCCGTCCGTCCGTCCGTCCGTCCATCCGTCCGTCCGTCCATCCATCCACCCATCAATCTATCCAACCATCAATCTATCCACCCATCCATCCATCCGTCCGTCCGTCCGTCCGTCCATCCATCCATCCATCCATTCAACCATACTTAATGGAATACTTATAAATAAAACATATAATCTATTTTTGATGACGTTTCTAAAATAACCTCTAAAACTATTAATTAAAATAAACTGACTCATAATATTCGTTTTCAAGAAGTATATTCATAGATATATATTTTTACGTGTTGTCATTTCTACCGCTTTAGAGAAGAGTTGTACGTAAATGTAACTATTTGTTTCTGATTTATCGTCAAATATACGTATAAATACCTGGTTCAACAATAAGCACAAAACAATAAAGCGGGTTGACGATAAGACGCTTCACGTACTGGACGGTGGTGGAGATACGCAGGTGTCGAACGCCCGCCGTCGGAAACTGCCGAGAGTTGATGTACGACACTTTTCTCACGGCTTCGTTCATCTTCTCCAGATCTTCTCCGGCCATGACGAGGATGGACTGAGCTGGGTTGAAGTGAAACTGTGGACGGAAGCAAAAATAACTCTTTTCATGTATGATCAAATGTTACCTTCTTTGTTCTTAGTTTGATCGTGTATCAGGTTTAAATGTGGTCAAATATCTATTCAAAAAAGTCAAAAAATTTAAAAAGAAAAATTAAATTCAAGCATTAGTTTTTTTATGAAAGTTGCATTATATAGTATGAGTAGTAAGAAAATATTTACAATAAAATATAATAAATCGAATTAAATAATAATAATAATAAAATATAGAAATATATATGCAATAAAATATAATAAACCTAATGAAATAGTTATAATAATGAAATATATTCAATACAATATAATAAATCTTATTAAGTAATAATAATAATAGCTTTAAATATAAAAAATATATATTCAATAAAATATAATAAATATAATTAAAAATGTATATAATTACATTATAATTAAATTAAATTAAAATAAATTAAATTAAATTCAAGCACAGTGACAGATTATTTAGAAACGTATCTTATTGCTTGAAACTTTACATTTTTTAAACTATTTTTACCAGTTTTACTGCAGTATTTCATGAATATTCTATTCTCTTGCGGATACATTCACTCATTGATGTTTTTTTTATTCTAACTCTATATTTTTCTTTAAACTCATAAAGAAATGGGCTTTTTATGTTATCTTAGATCCTTTTATTTATATCGTTTTTTCAAAAACTAACGACAAATTCAGGCTCATTTAAGCAAAGATATTAAAAGTTGAAACCTAGTTTCAGTCAAGTTAACAGCCTTGATATTGTTCTCGTCTCGAGTGTTGCCGCGATTGTTGATTCAGAACCAAAAATAAAAGCTGCAGATAAACGTGAACTCATTGCAAATAAACGAGGGTCCCAGCAGCTCATATTCTCGCTTTTATCGCCTCTATAAACAAAGATAGTTGGCTCTTGTGATGATGAATTTTCATGGTGTGTTTACAAGAAGAATCACTGAAGCTAAAGATGTTAAAATGCTTACAGTAGGAAAAATCTAAGGGTTCCCTGCTGCTGCTCTGAACCAGAACTTGTGGTTCTGGTGCTGCCCGTGGGCTGCGTTTGGACCTTTTAGTATTCATAACGGGCCTCTGTTGACGGTTTTAATAGAGAGAAGGAAGAACAATTATTATGATAGGTTAGAAAATACATTCTCCTCTTCATCTCTTGTATATTTACAAAATATATTTATTATTTACTCCTTTGAAATCATGAATTAGTTCATAGTTTCTGATGAAAATGCAACATCTGGTGAGATTTTATTGCAACATCTCATTACTTTGATTTATTTTTCCAGTCCCCTTTAAATCTTTATATTACAAATATATTGTTTTTTCCCTTTTTGATTAGATTGCATTTGTTCATTTTTCTTTATCTCCGATTTTTTCTTGTGGTAAATATTGACGTATATATTATAAACTATCGATTACGGCTGTAGAATATTTTTTATTAATTCAGTATTTTATTGAATATTGAATCAATTAGTCGAGTAAACAGATGTTTCTAAAGAAATAAAATAACAAATACATGAGAGTAAAGATGTCATTTCACTTTATATTAAATAAACTGATTTCCTTTTATAGATAAAAAAGTATTAGTTCACAAATAAATAATAATATAAAAACATACTTTTTATGAGAGTTGTATTATATAGTATGAGTAGTAAGAAAATAACTAAATAAAATAATAAGAAAATATATACAATAAAATAAAATACGTCTAATTAAATAATAATAATAATAAAATATAATACATCTAATTAAATAATAATATTAATAACATATATACAATACAATATAATAAATCTAATTACGTAATAATATTAATAATATAATATTAAAATATATATACAAAAAACAATAATAAATCGTATTAAGTAATAATAATAATAAATATAAAAATATATATGCAATACAATATAATAAATATAATAAAAACAATATAAATTAAATTAAATTAAATTAAATTAAATTAAATTAAATTAAATTAAATTAAAATGTGTTCCACCGAAAATAAATCCTACCCTCTTTCAAGAGCCAACTTTGACAACAATAATTTAAAATCAAAATTTACAGTTACTTGAGTTTCTTTCTTGAACTCTATTACAAATATCATAATGTAATTATAGAATAATTAGAAAATGACTAACTAAATGAAAAGAGCAGGAGAGAAGAGGGTGAATCTCGGTGGATTATGGGTTTGTCACATGCTTAAAGGTCATTGATTCAGTACATATTAGTACTTAGAATGAATTATATACGATTTAAATTCCATCAAAATTGGATATAAGAAAATGGGAAAAATATGTTTTTCAAACACTTATCTTAGTTATCTTACTTTAGATTTAGTGTAGGGAAATAAAACATTTTAATTTAGAGGAATTATAAAGAAAATCCAAGTGATTAAATATTGAAATTAAAGCATTATAGAAATGAGGGAAAATAAATGTTTTATTGTTCACAGAAATGTGAGAAGAAAAACATATTTTTTTAAACTTCATCCTCAGCTGCGATCATCAGCCGTGGTGAGTTTTTATTATTTCTTTGTAATTCAACCATTCATCAAAGTGGACACAATGTCGGTTCCGTGACTGGAGAACAACATTGATGGATCACCTGAGCAACACACTTTCT
Organism: Callionymus lyra; assembly: GCF_982586985.1. NCBI lineage: Eukaryota > Metazoa > Chordata > Actinopteri > Syngnathiformes > Callionymidae > Callionymus > Callionymus lyra. The sequence goes on from NC_141824.1 coordinate 10,719,870, forward strand.
GCTCCTTTTTTAATGGAAGTCATGACCCGCTGGAGAGCCACAAGTGTGCGACTGTCGGATGGAAGCGACGTGGAACTCATCTTCCTTGAGAAGCGGCTAATGATGGACCCCGTGAGTGTCGGGTGTTTCCCCCCCGAGGAGCAGGGTGAGCGGACCCTCGCCCGGTGAGTCGCACTCTGTCATTTTCCTCTTCGCTTCTGTCACTCTGTGATTGTGGAGCCTGTACTTCACCTGAACTCTCTCTTCCTGCAGCACGACTTGAACAAGTGTCGGACCAGGAGGCAACAGTTTATAAAACATGAATTGAAATGTGTTTTTTCATTTTTAAATTCTGAATTGAAGTACTTTTTTTTTTAATAGTTTATTTCAATACATTTTCCTGCTCACATGGAAAACATACCATCTTGACATCAATAAATAAATTATAAATAATGTGATTTATTATCAATGTACATCAGTGACATTAGAATATCGAATGGTTTTATTTACTATTTCAAATGTTGCACTTTTCTACTACTACTTATTATACTTCTACTACCACTTATTTTACTTCTACAACTACTACATATTCTACTTCTACTACTACTACTTATTCTACTTTTACTACTACTTATTTTACTTCTATAACTACAACTTATTCTACTAATACTTATTCTTCTTCTACTACTACTACTTATTCTACTTCTACTACTACTTATTTTACTTCTACAACTACTACTTATTCTACTTCTACTACTACTACTTATTCTACTTCTACTACTACTACTTATTCTACTTCTACTACTACTTATTTTAATTCTACAACTACTACTTATTCTACTTCTACTACTACTACTTATTCTACTTCTACTACGACTTATTTTACTTCTACAACTACTATGTATTCTACTTCTATTAGTACTTATTCTACTTCTACTACTACTTATTCTACTACTACGAATTCTACTACTAATTCTTCTTCTACTTCTTCTAATACTATTAATTATTCTACTACTTCTATTACTTCTTATACTTCTACTATGAATTCCAATATTAATTCTACTAGTTCTTCTACTAGTTCTACGACTAATTATACTACTTCTACTACTAATACTACTAATTATTCTACTAATTCTTCTATTACTTAGGTGATGTATTTAAAAAACAATTCATGCAAAAAATGAGGTCATAAAAAGTTTTTAGATTTATATGCTGGCTTTCTATTGTGTGTGTGTAGGTGTGTGTGTAGGTGAGTGCATGTGTGTGTGTACCTTGATGTTCTTATCCATGCTCTCAAGGGAGTTGATGTCCAGTCCTTCCTTGCAGGCCTGTAAGCAGGAAATGACTTTCTGACTCTCGATCTTCCCGGGTCGAATGGTCAGTCCGGACAGACTTCCCCTGAAGTACTGAGTGAAGCGTGGCTTGGTCACCTCTCCACCTACAAGCAGTAACATTTTCCTCCTCAATACTCAAGTAGAAATCATGTTGCAACATCCAGATTTTCTATGTACGGCAAACAAAAATTAATTAAATTCAAAGTTGGTGCCTTCACTTCCGACACTAGGGGGCGACAGAAACAATATTTTATATCTTTCATATCGAGGCTTTAACGCAATATAATAATAATAATAATATTGTTAAATATCTAGTAGTAATTTCAGGTGGTTGAACTGGATTATTTCTCATGTTAATTTTTACTAAGAGGATATTTGTGAGTAGAAAACTTAACTTAATTAACAAACCAAAGAAAAATCACAAAATCAGTTTTTCAGGAGTTTGCAAGAATATTCCTATTTGGAACAAAGAACTGATAGTCTAGAAGTTTTTTTGTGTGTATTTTCAGTCGTCTAGGAATTCAACTATTTTTTTAAATTTTGTGTTGTTGATTTAATGTATCTTTTTAATAGATACCTTAAAACAATTATTCTACTATTTCCATCCAGGTTTATACTTGTCTGGAAGTTATAAATAAATAAGAGGAGATAAATTATTGATTTTTGCTAGAATACATGGGGCAGTACAGAGTAAACAGGGGGAAAAAAAGTTCGTATTTGGGCCTTAAATAACTAAAATGAAAGATCAAATGCTGACAAAATTATTTGTTTCAAAACTGACTGTCTTCAATGTAAAGAAGGACTATCTTTAAAAGTATATTTTAAAAATGTTGATGTCACTTTCTTTTAATAACCTGGATTTTAGTTAAATATATAAACAATTTCAACTCAAACTTCAAAAATTAAACCAGCTAAACTGCGTCTTCATCCCTCAGCTCGGAGCCAAATTCTTCAACCTCATGCTCTGCCTTCCAAATGGCTTCATTATCAGGTGAATTGGATAAGAACCCACAACCTGGCGGACGCCCTTGTTTGCATGCAGGAGAGCCGAGCGCGTCCCATCACAGGCGATTGAGTCGACCCCAGCGATAGTTAGCCTGAGAAAGCAGCTCTTCAGCAGCTCTAATTTATCTCAGCATCGCTTTGATCCCTCTTAAGCCTCGCGTCGCCTCGAGAATTAGCTACAGGATTTTCAAATTTCAGATGGACCTTCCAATTTGAACTTTGAAACTTAAGTTAAGTCGGACCATGAGCACTTGTTTAAGACGTAATGAATGGCTGCATTTGATACACAGGGTGTGCTTAGATAGCAGTATCAGAGAGAGAATCAAATCTCATCTGTAGAGTTTGAATGTCAGCTACAAGGTCATACTGTTGAGATGAAACGTCAAATATTTTCAAGTTTGTTTAGTCTCTAGGGAGTCTGTAGGGAGGTCATTTTATGACAAAGTAATTCACTAACACGGGGGCTGAGGTACCTGTCAATGATTGGTCGTTATCATTGGACAAAATAAAAACTAATGTGACCCCAAATTTCAGCTCAAACAAGAGAGGACGTAGTGCCACGAATAACATCTTATCATCTGCATATCAAGTGAGTTGCTTCGTCAGGACACTCACGGCTTTGACATTATACTTGTGTCTCTCTTTCAGATTAAAATACAAATGAATGAAGCGTATTATTATGAAGAAAAATCCAGATCAATAAGGTTTTTGATTGACTTTTTTCTCCATTTAACAAACCTCTCTGCGCCAACCTGATGTGGTACGACATTGTAGAATGTAACAAAATAGTACCAGGTGTGACTAACATTGATTCTTGAAAAAAAACTTCATTCTGATAAACAGATTCTGATCTTTGTAACTAAAATATTGATAATCAAGCAACAGTTCTCAACCAAATGCTTTTCTTCAAACTATCAAAATAATCAAACTAAATCTGAGAATAATGTTTCCTGTTATTTGAAATTATGATAAATATGAATTATTACGGTTAAAGTGCGAAGCCATCAAAAGAAAAAACTAGCGTAAATATTAAGTATTTTTATTCTGTAATAGCCGCATCATTCAGACTCTTAAGCTTTTGTTACTTAAACAGTTTAATTATTTCACTAACAAGATAATTCAAGATTATATTTTATATTATAATTGTATGTTTTTCAATTTGAATGATGGATAGAATAAGACTTGTCTTTTTAAAATAATTATTATCTACATTTAAAGACAGCAAAGCTACTCTTGAAGTAGGTCAATATGATTTTGATGCATGACCAATGCTATTGTTATTGCTAGAGTTGTGTATTGAAAAGGATCTGGTGATACGATACGTATCATGATACAAGGTCAACAAGAAGATATATTTTGATACTGTAGTAACAAGGATATATTTGTAGTATTGTCCAGTACTTCCGTACTGGTGTTGAAGAATTTACTGTGAGCATGACTCTTGACAAAGTCGTAACTGCTTTCATTTGTTTTGAAACCAATATACGTCCAAACATCAGCTTTATAAGATGCTGAAGTCCACTGTATCCTCTCGTCCCCAGTCACTGCCAAATGGTATCGTTACTTTAGCGTCGGAGGACGTAATGATGGCAGCTATGAATACACAACGACTAAATGCAAGTAAATTGTACATAAAAAATAATTACTTTAGCTTAAACCCACTTTATATATCTGTAAACCATAAGATACCTATTAGAAAAAAACTTTTAAAAACCAAAAATGAAATAAAAGAAATCGATACAAAATGATGAAAAAGATATTGCGATATATGGCTCACATTTCAGTGTTGCAGGATTTACAGACCTCATAAATGCTTTTATTTGTTTTGAAACCAAAATATGTCCAAACATCAGCTTTAAAAGCAGCTGGAGTCGACTGTATCCTCTCGTCCTCAGTCGTAACTGCTTTCATTTGTTTTGAAACCAAAATATGTCCAAACATCAGCTTTAAAAGCAGCTGGAGTCGACTGTATCCTCTCGTCCTCAGTCGTAACTGCTTTAATTTGTTTTTAAACCAAAATATGTCCAAACATCAGCTTTAAAAGCAGCTGGAGTCAACTGTATCCTCTCGTCCTCAGTCGTAACTGCTTTCATTTGTTTTCAAACCAAAATATGTCCAAACATCAGCTTTAAAAGCAGCTGGAGTCGACTGTATCCTCTCGTCCTCAGTCGTAACTGCTTTCATTTGTTTTGAAACCAAAATATGTCCAAACATCAGCTTTAAAAGCAGCTGGAGTCAACTGTATCCTCTCGTCCTCAGTCGTAACTGCTTTAATTTGTTTTTAAACCAAAATATGTCCAAACATCAGCTTTAAAAGCAGCTGGAGTCGACTGTATCCTCTTGTCGTAACTGCTTTAATTTGTTTTTAAACCAAAATATGTCCAAACATCAGCTTTAAAAGCAGCTGGAGTCGACTGTATCCTCTCGTCCTCAGTCATCCGCGGGAACTTTAGGGATTTCAATGTCGTGTTTTGAGGACATAATAACTGCTGGAAGTGTAATTTTTTTTTTTTCTTCTTTTCTTCCTTGAGTATCAGCACCAACGACACTGTTATTCGTCTTTTCTGAGGTGAGGGTTTGGGTTCAAGGTCCATGACTGCCTCCTCAACTGCAATTTTTTTAGCGTGGAAAATACATCTTTCCACTTAGTCCCTCCCTGACAGATGTTATCAATTGAAGGTCCAGACAAAGGGACCATTTAACGTCCCGGGGAGCGAATAAAAGCGAGAGGGGGGGAACACCACGGATGATATGGGCGATAAAACCGCTGATTATTCCGCAGATCTTTTTTTGTGTGGAGTCAGCTCTCTCTCCTCCTTCCTCCTTATCCTCAACCACCATTTGTTACCATCAGGGTTCACTTCATTCTCACAGCCCTAAACGTCTTAACCGACCGTCCCGCCGGTGCCGTTGCAAGCATTTGTCAAAGACAGCATAGGTAACGTGTTTTATCCTTTTCGGGATTAAAGGAGTCATTTATCGCCGACCGCCGGACGATATCTAGGTCTGGAGAGTCTGAAGACCTCGGACAAGGTCGTGACTCACGGAGTCGTTTGGCTGAATGAAGTGTGTGAACAACAGTTTGTGTTGCGGCTGCATATGAGAGGCGAAGATGGAGGCGAGGAGAGTGCGACGCTCTTGTCAGAGTGCACTCATCCAGGTCAGAGAGTGAATCAAGGCAGACGGGGGGAGGAGAGGAGCTGCACTTAATCCCAGCGGCGTGCCGAAGCACTCCCATTTGAGAATAGCAACAAAGAAAAAGGGAAAATGGAGGACTATTTGTGCGAGTGCAGGATCTGACTTCTCTCCTCTGCTGTTAGTATAATAAGTGCAGCTGTAGATGTATGTAGTTACATCATAGGTTAGGATGGGTAGAACTTTATTGATCCCTCAGGACGTCTCCTTCGGGAAATTGTTTTTTTCCAATTAGCCACAGCAAATACAGCAATTTTTCATAAAAAATAATCAAAATAAAATAAAATAAGAACAGGAACAAAGAGAAATAAAGAGGAAGAACAAGATGATACAATCTAAGTTTAAAGATAAAGAACATAGATCAAAGAAATAACAAAGACAAAGGATACAAAGATTAACATAGAACAAAACATCCTGATACTTTTACTCCACTTTTACATCCATTGTTGTCGTCCTTTTTTTGCTATAAAAAAACCCAATATCAATGAATTAAAAGAATTATCAGTTTGTCAAAAGATGGTAAAGAACTAATATGATTTATAATTTTCATACATTTGACTAACAAATACAGACTTCTTTATGACGTATAAAGATGTAAAGTGTTTAAGATAAGATAAGGGACACAGATTATGGAAGTCAACAATGGCAGGGTTTCCTGGATTTGATTGTTTTTAAGCACGTAAGAGGGCTCTTCAGAAGAGTTTGGCTAAGTTATGTTTGTTTCCCAGACGCGTTCTTTAGTGTCTTCTTAGGATAATCTTAAGATCAAACCAAAGAAGCTCTTTTAAGGATTTTATAAGGTGTAACCCCTTCTGTGTTCAGTTCCATCTGGTTTCCTGATCTGCGCCACAGGATTGTTGATGTTTTTCTGGTTTTACTTGGTTTACTGGATTGAAAACCATTAAAAAAAAGTGTGTTTTCTCATTTCATTATAAAATTCAGATGTTCCTTGAATGCATCATTTGCGTATAAAGGTGGATGCAGCAACATTCTGAGGCGTGTTTCTTATATATATATGCATATATGTTTGTATCATATATGCATATATATATAATATAATTGAATGTGTGTGGAATAAAACCGTTTTTTTTTCCCATTGCAAGTTGTTTAATTATTAAGTGGCAAAGATATATTTCCCTGCCATTGATCTCAGAGCATTTGGTCGCTAAGAAGGCAGCTAAGATCTTCTTAAGTTAAGAGCGACTCTAGGAAAACACATCCTACTTTCACAGCGTTCTTAAGAGCACACTTAAGAAGATGATACGGTGACTTATAAAGATGTCAGTGTTTAAGATAAAGATAAGGAAGATTATGGACATCAACAATGAGTTAAAATAAACCTACAAACTCATCAAACCTCAACTCTTTATAACTTATGTTGGTCTTTGAACTTTTCCATCAAATATAAACAGTAGTTATTATAAAACTTTGTTATTTTAATAAATATTAATGTATTAAAGACAATCGTATGAATGATTTTATGTGTCACTTCACTTTATATCCATTTCCCTTTAGTTTTGGATGTTATTTACATGTTTCTTTGAATATTTTTCTCCTAAGAACACACTATACAATCAAATACAAATAACATTCAGATTGTCTCTTTATGTGTACGTCCATTTCTCATGAATAAATTTACATTTTCTTCCATTTTTATTAAACACAATCCAACGTTTCTATACAAAACTTATCAAAAGAAAAAAATCATCTCAATAATACTCTCATTTTTTTGTAGTTTCTTCCTCTTAATGCAACTCAAAATGTTCATTTAAGAAAACATATATACGGCTGGCAGGTAAATATTTGGTTAATTTTAACTAGCGTCTCACTATTTATTCCACAATAAAAAAAGAAATAAAACATTAAGCCGTGGTTGAATCCTTTTGCTTTCTCAACTTCACTTTTTTTTTTTACAGAAGCCCTGCGGTGTCACACAATCCTAATACTACAACAGTATTTCGTCATATACATGTAATATATGCTGACAAGGACAAAAACATGGCTGCCATTGCTGAAACTAAACAAATTCAACAATATTCATGAGTCTCTTAAAAAATACTTCCCTGTATTTTGTATTTTACCACGAAGTAGAAACAACCGAACCTGTACATGTTAAAACTCTAATACGACTAACAACGGACGTGTAAATCAATGACGGTATAATCTTGTTAACAACTTACTGTTTCATACGATGAGCGTGATCACTTTAGATGCCGCGACAGGATTTGTTTTTCCATAAAACAACGCTGACTGGCCAGTTAAGTGTTACGAACCATGAAATTGCATTAAGGCATTTAATGGAATGTTATCAAATATCACTGCTCCGCACTTTAACGCTGACAAATGCTGGATATTTATGCTGCCATCTGTTCACAAACTCTATTATCCTGCTCCGCATCAGCGCCGACAGGCTCAGTAAACAATACAACTGAAGATTTTTTTTTAGAAGCTAGAATGTTTTTTTTGGTTTGTTTTATGATTAAACATAGAGAACAGATTGAAAACGAAAAAGCTAAAAGTCCTTGAGTGGGTTTCATGCTGTGTTTTATTGTATTCGATTAAAATTATATATTTTTTTCAATGAGGCAACGTTTTTTTTTCTGAACAGTCTGTTGAATCCTTCAAAAGATTCTTAAATGTATACCTAAATGTACCACCATCTCCCTAATAAACAACATTTCCTGAAAAATCAGAGATAAATGTTTCCTGTTATCTGCTTCCTCGATAAAAAGGGGAGATTTTTGGATAAAGTGATATTTCACCCAGAATACAAATTTGACTAATTTTCTACTCACCCTCATGTCGAATGAGGGTTTGGATTCGTTTCAAACTAATCTGTTCCTTTTTAGAGTAATAGACAAAATGTTTGTTCATTTTAATGTAGCGACTGCAGCTCAGTTGTCTTCGTCTTCATCTTCGTCCAAAAAGACAACCAAAAACATCCAAATACATCCAAACTGCTCGTCTGTAACGTCCATCTTTTTTTTGATATCTCATTGAAAAATGATTAAAAAAACAAACAAACTTGGATTTTTACAATTAACTTATCTTGTTGAGGCTTCCACATAAGATGGACATTACAGACGAGCAGTTTGGAGGTATTTGGTGGTTTCTTAAACTTTGTGTTATCTCAGGGTCATGGTGACCCGAGCCAGAAAACAAATGTGTTTGTAGTATCCCTTCTGTTTTCTCTGAGTCAAGGGGAATCAAAGCTCATTGTTTTTTCTGGGCCTTCGGGTCACCTTGACCCTGAGACAAATCAAGGGTTAAGTGTCTTTTTTTGGACAAAGATGAAAACAAAGACAACTGAGCTCCAGTCGCTACATTAAAATGAACAAACATTTGAGTCTAAAACTCTAAAAAGAAACAGATTACTCTTAAAATTCCTCTTATCTAAATATTCCCAACTTTTAGTCAACATGAGGGTGACTGGTTAGTGAAGTTTGAATTGTGGATAAACCACTTTAAGGTACTATGCCGAGAACAATACTTTTTTTTTTAAATAGCACGGTGAATATTCTGATATTTTAACTATGTAATAGATCCACATTTTTGGCATTAATTTGGACCAAAACTACAAAAAACACAGGACAGATGACACTGAATGAGTCTTTCATTTTTTTTCCAACTTTCAAACTAATAAAAATTAAAAATACCTCATTGTGAGATCCCCCCGACATACTTATAAAACAACTTTTCATTAAAAAAGAACCTAAGAATGTGAGTATAAATGTGTCAAACTTCAGATGAAAGGTAGGTGTAGGTAGATTCCGTGGAGTTTTAACTGAAATACTAACACAGATAAGTTACAAGCGTAATTTGTCGGCCTGATATTAAAAAAGATACAAATAGTTGCTAAAACGATGCTACGTTAAAGAAATCAATAGTCAGGAAGAATCAGAGATTGAGTGGAGTTGACGCTCTTTTTGGAAAGAAAGGACAAGCGAGGTGATTCAACTCATAAATATGTTAATAAGGGCCGCTGGATAGATAATCGATGGCTTTGCTTCAACGATGTTGCTGAGAAACCAGGAGCAAAGTCTGAGCTAATCTACATTTAAGAGGATAAAACAAGTTTAATACCTCAACTTGACTTGTAAGAAGGAGAGGATCAGATCAACAAATGTCAAAAAGAAGATTTTCATGTAATAAATTGTGTTTACAAGGTGATTGACACAGATGTATAATCTGAATATAAGACTATTTTATGGTTGGACACATGACCAGTTCAGGAAGACGCAATTAAATAAAACCGGAAAGTTTTCATCGATTCAAATGGAGGGAACAGAGTGTGACCTCAACAAAGCTAGCGCCCATCGTGAAGTCTCGTCTCGAGTTATCAAAGCATCGCTGACCCTCTCGGCGTGCGGACGAGAAGGACATTTCTTTCACCCTTCCAGCAATTACTTGCAACTTTCACACTGGAGGACGGCCCAAACGTCAGCCACTTAGAAGGCGTCGTCGTTTGTCAAAGGCAGACTAAGTGATCTTTTTAAATTACATTGTTCATTCCAGGCCAAAGAAAACATGCACATAATGGATCCCTTGGTAATAATAACTGGTAAATAATGTTCATGTTGAAGCGACGACAACTTCAAGAAAACATCTTTTTAATGATCATGTTTATTTTTTCCCCCTCCATTTTTAAAAATGATTCTGTTTCTCATCTGTACAAAAATGCTCACCCTGCCAGCAAGCGCCGACGGTCAGTTGCACGTCGATCTCCGAGGGGTGAATGGGCCAGTCGTCGGTCACCAGGTAAGGGTCGTAGGTCACTCCGTCCACGTACAACGTGACCACTGGGAACTCCACGTTAATGACGTAGTAATGCCACTCCTTGTCGCAGATCTGAAAGGGAAAATGAGATATATTTATATTAAATAATTTGTAGAGTTATAGACACACAATCTGCAAATAAATTAATTGAAATGTATCCTGTATATATGTTGATACTGATGGTGACTGTTTGGCGAAAACATGTGTTTGACGCTACAGATCCTCCAGAGGGACACAACAGAAGTATCTTGTACGCACCAGATACTACCACCAATGTAATATCTTGTCAGAGGATTTGCAAAATGTCAGCCTTGAATACATTTGATAAAAAATATAATTCCATTTTGGAATCAGTGGTGACTAAAAAAAAGCGTGTCTACAGTTTCACAGTGAAAGAATCAGTAAAACGTCTTGCTATTACCAAAAAAATAGGAATCCTGAAGTTAATTGTTTCAACCCCTTCCGGATAACACCACTTTCCTGTGTTACGTGACCAAAAATAAAAGGTTCAAAACTAGGAAAACATCAAGCTAACTTGTGTGTACTTGATGGTCAAATATATTTTCGAATTTCCCCCGATACTATAAATACACAACTTAAATATGTCACATGAATATGAATGTTAGCTTTACACAAAACGGTTCCGTACGTGCGGAATTAAAAAAAAACGGTCCTTAACGAAAACCTGGGCATCTTCAAATGACTTCTTACTCTTAAGGATATGATCTACCTGCTTTTCTTCTGTTAAAGATCACCCCTGATATTTGCCTAAACCTGATCTACCCTGCCTGCACTCTCATCTTCGCATGTTAACCCCGTCTGCTACCTGAAGTAAAGAGCGATGTGGAAGTATGTAAATGTCAGGTAAATTGCTAAGGAAAGATTGGGTGAGGAACAACTAGGAGTGATTGAAAATATCGGTTGGGTCGATATATCGCAATATTTTCTTCATGATACTGTATCGATATTCGACAGCACTGTTGAATTTAATTATCTTTTTGTTTTCATACAGTATATATTCATATATGTTCAACCATAGTAAAAAAAAACATTGTTTTACAGTTCAATAAACTGTTTAAAATAAAATAAGTAAACATTTTAATTTACAGTTAACATTAAAATAGTCATAGCATTTGTTCATTTATGTGTTGCAATCAAACCTTTGGCCCCTAGATGGCAGGAGTCATTACATCCTTGGCAGCTTAAAGAACAATAAAATCCCTTGATATGACTGAGGACAAGAGGATACAGTGGACTCGAGCAGATTTAAAGCTGATGTTTGGACATCATTTGGAGTCATGTGGTCTGTTAATACTGAGACACCAGAGTCAAGTACTCGACAATACTACAAGTAAATTCTTGATTCTACAGTATCACGATATATTGTTTTGTTGTCCTTGTATTGTGATGCGTATCATATTGCCAGATTCTTGCCAATACACCCCCCCGGGGTCCTACCATAAAGCATTTAGCTTGATGAGATTAGAACAGATGCAATAAAACTCACAACAGTCATCTGCGATAAATAAAGATATTATATAAGTGAAGGAACCACACAATCAAAACAACTGACTCATCATCAAACTCCATTTTTAAGCATCAGGCCTAAGAATAATCCACAAACCACACATGTGTCAGGAAAACAGAGAGTGTGATTCCACAAGGATGGAAATGCACTAAAACACAAGCCCACACACATTAATGCGTACACAAACACACACAAACATCAGTACGACAAGATCTTCAAGCCTTCAAAGTGAAAGTTCTTCTTCATCTTGCATGTGGAAGCGAAGACAAAAGTTCTGTATTCCCTGATCACTCCACTTCTCCACCGTCAAATGCAAATTGGCAGACGGAAGGAAGGAATGAAACAGATAAGCAGGCAAACAAACGAGATGGAGGACAGGAAACAAGAAGGAGACTGGTGAGAGGTAGAGATCGGAAACATCAACGCATCAAAGATCCTCTATCATCTCTCGGGGCGATCAACGGTGAGAAGAAAAGATCCATCTGCCTCCACCACTCTTTCTTTTGTTTCTTCCTCGCCTCCATTAGAACCTGACAGTGGGAGTTGTTGCCTCGAGTCCTTGTGAGTTGTCAGATTTGTGTCACTCCTCCCCCAAACTTCACTGGGAAGTGGATGATTCACTGCAGAAAAGCTTGAATAGTCAGTATGTTGGGTGATCCGAGGCGAGAGTGGATAAAGGGGCGTAAACAACTATTGATTTTGTTACTTGAGATTAAGACGCTTGTACACAAGGGGCACAAAATTACTTCTTTCAATTGGAATTGGTTTTTGAACTCAATGATCCAAGGAAACAAATATATCCACCTCTCTTTAAAGTGATAGTTCACCCTAAAATTTCAATTTCATCTTCTACTCATGTTGACTAAGGGTTGGGATTCCTTTCCAAGTAATCTTTTCTTCTAACGCCTACACTGCTCATAATATTTACCTGGAGTTTCTCCAGTCTGTGTAGCATGTTAGCCTTTTAGCGTCTGCTAAACACAAGCTTAAGTAATAAGACATTTTCCAAACTATTTTTCTTGTCGACGCTTCGATACAATAGGGACATTACAGACGAGCAGTATGGAGGTATTTGGATGTTTTTAAGTGTCTTTTTGGACGAAGGTGAAGACGAAGACAACTGAGCTCCACTCGCTACATTAGCATTGACGTATATTTTTTCCTATAACTCTAAAAAGGAACAGATTATTCTGAACATTATCTCAAACCTTACATGACATGAGGATGAATAGAAAACGAGTGAAGTTTGAATTTTTGAACTTCAACAGGAAGTATTAATATTGTATTTTAATTCACCGTGACTCGATCAATGTACATCTGCATGTCATCTACAGGGAAACAAAGACTATGACTTAAAATAACTTTAAATATTTGACTTATTATCCATTAAAAACTTTGCTTCCTTTCAATCGAAAATTACTTTCCTCTAGGATTTGTATTTCTATTGCAGTAGGAGAATACGAACACTACGACTTCTCTAATTTGCGATCTTAGACGGGAGAAATTTAGAAGGAAAAGAGGCCGAGAATTGGGGGAGAGCAGTGAAGAAGGGAGGAGTGCTGCTGAGCCAGAAGAACAAAGATTGATGAGCGGTGGAAACAAGGTGACTTTTGGGAGAAGCGGCGAGGAGGAGCCAAGAAAGCAATGACAAAGTTACCGTGGAGACAAAAGAAAAGCAGATATATGAAATGAAAGATGGGACCGAAGGCGTGAAGAGACAGTATGAAATAAACCTACATCTAATAATAGTTTTCATATATTTGTCTTTTTTTTATGCATCTGAGGTTCACCAGCTCACATGTTGTGTTCGCATGAAAACTGAATAATTAAACGTGTGATCAACTATTGATCTCTCCAGGTTGGGATGTTCTTGCCTCACTGGTTCTGCTCTCCGGCCGTCCCAAATGAGTACGATAGGCAGGATTGAAGCTACAGGAGCTCTGATAAATGCAGAAGGCAGAGGACGCCATCTGTTTCACTTTCAGCCCTGGAATATATTTAAGAACTTGGCACGGTGGACAGAAATACGCTACACAATATTAGCATATGGACACTAATTTGGGCTCTACAAGCACTGAAAAAACTCAACAGTCCAAGATAGATCTTCTCAAACTGTATGATGTTTGAAGACGACCTAGAATATCGTCCGGGCTGGTTCATCCAGTTCATCTAAATAAATATAATAAATACATTTTTCCCCCTATTAACGCTGTGTTTTCGTACACATAAAGGACAGACCAAAAGTTTAGACACACGTTCTAGACTCATTCAAAGCTTTAGATTTTAATGACCGATTAAGATGACCGATCCTAAAGAGAAATGATGGCCATTCGTTTACCTTTAGCTGATTGTTTCTTTCCATAAAAATAATTATAATGTTGTCCAATAGAACTGTATCAACCTGAGTATCTGCACAACACAACAAATGGTCCCAACCCCATAAGTAAGCAAAACATTCCACTAGGTAACCGTGAAAAGACACACCATTTCAGGTTATTTTATTTTGAAGGCCATCTGCTTACAACCATCAGAGAAAAAAACAAACACATTTTTTAGTTAAGAACATAGTTCTTCATGTATTCATTCATAGTTTTGATGCATTCCAGAAGAATCTATCATGTAAAGAATCATGAAAACAAATACAAAGCACTGAATGTGAAGGTCCATTTTTCAATGTCTCTTTCTTAAACAAGTTTATTGGAATATTCTCATCAGCGTCTCCATGATTCCGTCTCTTTTCTCTGGTTAATAAAATCTGATACAATCTAGTCGTAGACGCTCTACGCAAGGGATGTCAAAGTCATTCAAAAAAGCTTGCAAATATTTAGATCTATATTCTTTGACAGGAAGTATGATAGCAATATTGTCTTTTTTATTTATAAAGTCCCCTTCAACAAACACTATATTTACTAGGCTGTGCTCGCCACACTATAGACACCTTTATAGCAGAACTATAGGCGACCCACTATTGTTATTGCTCGCACCTCTTCCTTCCATTTTTGGCACTTTTCACGCCCGACACCGCTGAGCGCATACAAACAACAAATACATCAAAACGTGCGACTCGATCGGACTGCTATCATTCATAAGGAATGAATCGGAAAAGGTAAAAAAAAGTCAGAAATCATGTTGCAATCTTTTTCAAACATCAACTCCTCTGGTATACATTCACGTAGAAACATCATTCAAACTTTAAAATGTAGATAAAAGCCAAAATTATCAACGTGGGATTTGACTCTGTTGCAGCTTTCATACTTTTATTGTCACAGGGCGGAATTGTCTAGTATATTATACTTCAACATCACCTTCATACTTTTTTAGAGATTGTGACATCACAAAACACCATGAAGTCACAACAACCTCTAGTCAGATACTTCTTAGAGTGTTGAGCTAATCGACTTGAGTAGTTTTTGTTCAAATCAATCCGATCAAACATAATCCAACTCACTCACAATAGTGATAGTCTAGGTACTCACAGCTCAAGCTTGTTTCTTCGAAAGCTCCTAAAATAAGCATAAGACTCGCAAGGATTGAGCTCTTTCTATAACTTGCCAGATTGAAAGGCAGAATTCAACAGGAATCGTATAATTCTCAAGCACAAAGGATGCATTTTCTGAATCCATCATACCGGGAGGCTCATTATAAACCATTACCTTTATCTATTCCCTTTCACAAGCACAAAATGAGCTTCGCACAACCGGCAACAAACATTTTCAGATAAACCGGTTTGAAATGACTGCGGCTGTCTCTCACGTTAAATTACAGCCTCTTATCCGGGCTCATTTACGTCGCCTCATTTAGAGAAATACTTGAGCTGTTTCACGTAATTGCCATAAATCATCATCAGCCCCGTGTCAACATGGAAACCGTTCCAGTGTCAATTGTTTTTAAGCGGCCAAATTGGATGCCTGAGAGTGTATAATTACCAAAATAGAAGAAACAATTAGAAAAGGGTGATAGCGGGTGAGAGGTCCGGCGAGCGGATGTGTCGCAGCGGCCGCGTCGCATTTGACTAGCAGCGATATACTTGAAGGTGACTATGAATTAGTGGCTGGCAACAGTGACTAATTGCGGTAGCAATTATAAGCCGCTCGCCGAACAGACCGGGAGTCGACAGCCAAATGACCTCTCCTCCAGCTCATAATTGTCCCCCGTGCCCCGCCCTTTCCAATTCTCCCCCAGACACACATTTGCAAGCATTACCTCAGACATCCACTAGGTTTTTCAATGACGTTTGGTGCGACTTAACTGCTCGAATATGACACTTTGGCCTTATAAAGCAACACAATGTTGACCATGTGATGATAAATATTGGTGCTAGTAATGACGAAGGCCACCAAAGTAACTTCTTCTAGCAATGATACATGTTTGTTTTTTTTGGTTCTATAGACTTGTGGTCAAGACCCGTTAAGGAGGGACCGAGAAGATGAGTATGTAGCGACTGCAACGTCTTCATCTTCGTCCAAAAAGACACTTAAAAACATCCAAACACCTCCATACTGCTTGTCTATAACGTCCATCTTGTATTGAAGCCTCGACATTGTAAGTATTTTCCAAATCGATATTAAGGCTGAGACCAAGACCAAAAAAAGAACAGGGAAGTATACACACCATATAACTCGCTCAAGTTAATCGCAGTACTTTATACTTCAAGACCACTATCGAGGCCCAAGATGGACAGAAGGCAGAAAGAACCAGAGAGTCTTCACTTTAGATTCATGCATTTAGGATCAGCTTTTCTCCAAAGCAACTTCTAATTCACTCATTTTTGATAGTGACGGGAATAGGCTGCGACGCAAAGCACCAACTCACCATCACAAGCAAAAAGGGTTAAATGTCTTGCTCACGGACACACGGATAATGGGATTCAATCCATAACTTCATAGGCCACTAGCCAAAAACTCTACCGCCTGGGCTATATTGCCTCAAACCACCTATTCCAAGTAGAGACTTGGAATAGGTGGTCTAGGGACCAATTCTCAAGAACAACAACATAAGTGTCAGGTGAATTTTTGCCTTGTTCTTTTGTATCTTTATACACTAAAAAAAACAACACAGGCCAACCACTTTACCATCTGAGTTATGTTGCCCAAGACCAAGACTGTAGACCACCAGGACCAAGAAGAGACTAAGAATAGGTGGTATTGAGACCATTGCTAGACCAAAGAACAAAACACTAGTGTGAAGTGAATTTTCTTCAAGTGCTATTGTGTCTTTATACATAAAAAATACCAAGTCAACCACTTTATTGCCTGAGCTCTGTTGCCCAAGAATGAAGACCACCAGGACTAAGAAAAGACTTGGGAAAAGGTGGTCTTGAGACCAAGACTCGACTCAAGAACAACAATTCGAGTGTCAGGCAATTTATTTTTTATGTGCTTTTGTATCTTATCACACTCACAAAAACAGACAAGTCAACCACTTTACCATCTGAGCTATGTCGCCCAAGACCAGGACCATAGACCACCAAGACCAAGAAGAGACCGGAAAAAGTGGTTTTGACACAAAGTCTGGACTCAAGAACAACAATTCGAGTGTCAGGAGAATACTTTTGTTATGTGCTTTTTAATCTTTACACTCTAAAAAACAAAACAAAACAGGCCAACCATTTTACCATCTGAGCTATTTTGCCGAAGACTGTAGACCACCAGGACCAAGAAGAGACTAAAAATAGGTGGTATTTACACCATGGCTAGACCAAAGAACAAAAACACTTGTGTGAAGTGAATTTTCTAGAAGTTCTGTTGTGTCTTTATACATAAAAAAATACCAAGTAAACCACTTTACTGCCTGAGCTGTGTTGCCTAAGAATGAAGACCACCAGGACCAAGGAAAGACTGGGAAAAGGTGGTCTTGAGACCAACACTGGACTCAAGAACAACAATTTGAGTTTCAGGCAATTTATTTTTTATGTGCTTTTGTATCTTAACAACCACTTTACCATCTGATCTATATCGCCCAAGACTACGACTGTAGACCACTAAGACCAAGAAGAGACTTTGAAAAAAGTGGTCTTGACACAAAAACTGGACTCAAGAACAACATGACTAGTGTCAGGTGATTTTCTTTTGCTATGTGCTTTTGAATCTTTACTCACTAAAAAAAACAAAACAGGCCAACCACTATACCATCTGACCTTTTCGCCCAAGACCAGGACCGTAGACCACCAAGACCCAGAAGAAACAAAAAACAACATAAAATGTGGTAGGTTTTTTATCTTTTTTATCTTTCCAACTAAACCACAATGACTAACTGCTTTTGTTAGACAACTATTTACCAGCTACCCATATTAAATATCCAAAAACGAATGGCCATAAAATGAATTGAAGAAAAAATGCAAAAACTAGATAAAATAAATCGCCATAAAAGTTGCTTGAAGACTAGATTAGATGTGGGAAGCACAAAGTAAAACAATATAAAATTCTCATCATAAAGATAAATAATTGAGCAAGTATTAAATAAAGCACAAGTTTGTTGCACAAAGGAAGGCATTGAGTTGTGTTTTTTTTTTTCAGACCATAAAAAAAAACTGTGTTATAACTTAAAGTTGACAACAAGGAAGTTCAAGCGAGGTAAAGAGCGTTAACAAGCGATCGAGAGGAGATACATCAAGCGCGCCGGAAACAAAAAGCGTCCTCAGTAACAGTAAAAGAAGGTCACGCGGTTTTGAAGTGTCAGCACAAAGACGAGCCGGGGTGAAAGTTTCCATGACGCTCCATCAGAGGGGGTGGAAGCAGACAAATTGGCGAGCAACAACGTGCCATCTCGCCTATTGCCACACTCCATCCATCACACGCCTCCTCTTTATTACCTCGAACCGTGACAACATGTGCAGCGCCGAAGACTCCTACGCCATAATTACCAGCTGACTCCATCTCCTCCTCAATTCAACTATCTCTCTCGTCGGGTTCGCTCGGCTCGCGTAAGGTCAGAGGGAAGGAAGCTCGCGATAAATCTTCGCCGGCGACAGCCGACATGCAGGAAAAGTGCTCGGGCCAGCTGGAGGCAAGAAAAAAAAAAAAAAAAGCTAGAGAGAAAAAAAAACTTTTATTATTAAAAACTATTTGGGTAGAGAGAAGGTCTGCGGCGGAAGGAAAGTTTGGAGGTGCTCGGTGAACTGAAAAGTGAGACAAATTGGTGGCCGAAAAGAACAGAAAAATGAGGGGAAAGGAGGTGGTTTAAGGAAAAGATTGTGAGCGAGAAAAAGAGACTCGCTAAACCCATTTGGTTTAATATGAAGAATGAGAGAGAACAGCAGCTTTTTTTTTATTTTTTATTATTTCATTACTTCTGCCTCATATTTATGACCAACTCATGAGAGCTGCTGTTTATTTCTCTTTCCTTTAAATAAACAGTTGTTTTTTTTTATGTAATACTGAATACACTGTAGATAATGTAATGACTTATGAGGTGACGTTAGTTATGATCTATGTCACCCGTCCTACAGGTATTACTGTATAATGGATGAATAAACATTGAATTACCGATCACATTCTAAGGCGAGAAGGTTCGCCGAAGAACAAGTTGCAATCGGAGGGGGGTTTAAAAAGTTTGCAATTTGCACATTAAAACAGGTGCAAAAATCGCTTGCACAAAGGTGCAAAAACTTATTGAACAAAGGTGCAAAAGGGGACTTCTACACGAGGCTTGAAAATGACAAAATTCAAGTAAAAATACCACCTTTTTAATTTAATGTTGTACATTCATTAATTCATTTTCTAATGCTTAATCCCTTGTGGGGGTCACGGGGAGACTGGAGCCTATCCCAGTATCATAGGGCGAGAGGCAGGGGACACCCTGGACAGGACCCCGTCTGACATCAGGATATTCAACAATTCATCAACCAATTCATCTGTCTTTTACGACTAACTTCACCCAAAATTCAATTTTACTCATTTTCTACTCTCCCTTCTGTCGACTAAGGGTTGGGATTATTTTCAGAATAATCTGTTCTTTTTTTAGTTATAGACAAAAATGTTCATTTTAATGTAGCGACTGGAGCTCAGTTGTCTAGTTCTTCTACAACAAATACACTTAAAAACAAACAAATACCTCCATACTGCTCGTCTGTAACGCCCTTTTTGTAGTGGAGCCTCAACAAGAGGAATTGTTCGGAAATAATTTAAACAAGTCTATATTTTAGGGTTGTTTGTAGCAGAGGCTCACAGTCAAAATGATACCTCATTGAAATACATTGCAAGTGTCAGTTTGGCAAATTTAAAATTGTTAGATTATAGTTGAAAATTGTTTGATTATAGTTTAAAAATTCTTTGATTATAGTTGAAAATTGTTTGATTATAGTTGAAAATTGTTTGATTATAGTTGAAAATTATTTGATTATAGTTGAAAATTGTTTGATTATAGTTGAAAATTGTTCGATTATAGTTTAAAAATTGTTCGATTATAGTTTAAAAATTGTTTGATTATAGTTGAAAATTGTTCGATTATAGTTTAAAAATTGTTTGATTATAGTTGAAAATTGTTTGATTATTGTTTAAAAATTGTTTGATTTTAGTTGAAAATTATTTGATTTCAGTTGAAAATTGTTAGATTATAGTAGAAAATTGTTAGATTATAGTTGAAAATTGTTTGATTTCAGTTGAAAATTGTTAGATTATAGTTGAAAATTGTTAGATTATAGTTGAAAATTGTTAGATTATAGTAACTAATAATGTTCATGATTTAAAAATACATTTTGAATCATATAAACACGGTCTTTCCACAGAACATCCTCTTAAACCACCGGTTCAAGTAAAAATCACAGCCATCGCTAAAATCTGTGAAATATGTGCGAGTGTGCAGCATCTTCAGCGGGAAGGAGATATTGTCATGGTCTTCAAAGTGTTACTCGGGTTTAGAAGTGCTGCTGCTCCCCTTCACTGCAGATAATCTGGGGAGCAGCGATACATCTTGGATCCCTGCGGCACCAACCACTCCGTCTCGTTTCCTTCCTACAGTATGTTGTTCCCTAGATATTTGGTTCGTCTCTTGCACTGGATATTAGGGGATTTTTTTTTTCCAGTTGGTGTGTGTTGACAACCATGTGTCTTTTTCTTTTTTCTTTCTGCTAAACAAAAACATCCTCTCCTGCTCTCTTTGGACTTTATACATTTTAACTGTGTGTTAATTTGGGCTAAAATGCTTTTTGTAAAATGATCTTCTTCCACTATTTTGTTCCTAGTTTCTCAGCCCTCAATATTTTTCTTTTCTTCCTTTCAGTCTTGACACACTAGACACTGAGCACTTCTCAATCAGTGAATGGAGTGTGGAGTAAAAGAATGGTGCTTCAAATCTCACGGATACGTTTTTTTTTTTTTGATTCAAACATTGGTGAGTCATCGTTTCAAGAGCTCTTCAAGCTCGGTTGTGAAGAGGCACGGCTCACAATGTTGCTTCTGCGTAGAATTCTATTATAATAAGAACTCTTCACGTTCCTGCTATAATTTCTATCTGTAAAATCTTGTTTGATGATATTCTATCTGCGATAAATTGTGTGATTACAGCAGAAACTTGATTGATTACAGTTGAAATTGTTTAATTTCATTTGTTAATTGTTTTATTATAGCTCGAAAAAATATTTAATTAAGGATTATAATAGTTTGATTATAGTTTAAAAAATGTTGGATTTAAAATGTTAAGATTACAGTTGAGAATTGTTTGATTATAGTTTAAAAAATTAAGATTTTAGTTGAAAATTGTTTGATTATAGTTTAAAAACTGTTAGATTATAATTGAAAATAGTTTGATTTCAGTTCAATTGTTTGATTATAGTTGAAAATTGTTTGATTATAGTTGAAAATTGTTTGATTATAGTTGAAAATTGTTTGATTATAGTTGAAAATTGTTTGTTTATAGTTGAAAATAGTTTGATTATAGTTGAAAATTGTTTGATTATAGTAGCAAATTGTAAGTAAGTAAGTAAGTAATATTTATTTATATAGCGCTTTTAGATCAAGATAATACTGAGAACAACACAATTGTTCGATTATAGTTGAAAATGGTTTGATTATAGTTGAAAAAATTAAGATTTTAGTTGAAAATTGTTTGATTATAGTTTAAAAACTGTTAGATTATAATAGAAAATTGTTTGATTTCAGTTCAAATTGTTTGATTACAGTTGAAAATTGTTTGATTATAGTTGAAAATTGTAAGATTATAGTAGAAAATTGATTGATTACAGTTCAAAATTGTAAGATTATAGTAAATAATTGTTTGATTAAAATACAACGATTGTTTTTTGTAAGAAAACTGCATATTTTTCAAAGCTCATGATTGTGTAAAACCCACAAATTAACTGTTAAACATCGTAAATAACAAATAAATTGGACTTGAACTATTAAATAATTTGATACTTATAATTGACATTTAATAATATGTTGATATTTATTTTCTCCTCCAGCATAATCTCTGCAACAATACATGATCCCTGAAGTGTTTTTTTGAATATCTCATTAACTGTCAATGTACAATGTTTTGCGATGATCACTTTCATAATAACCTTTTTTTCCCCCAATATTCAAAAACACTCCGAGCTGCTCCTCTGTCACCTAAGGATTCTTCTCCATATTTACCCGGCACAGAGTCGCACATCCTCATCGTCTCATAAGGAGGAGATTGTATTATCCAGGGATGGACGGGATGGAGACAGATCATGATGGAAACCAGCGCCGCACCTGCTGTGTCTGTAATGGAAGCTGATTTAATTTGCGGCTCCCAAAGAAAACGACGGAGGGAGATATTAATGCGCGTGATGGATGAGTGGAATCAACGCGAGGGGACTCGCACAACAAAACATGCCTGTTCCAATTCATCACACGGAATTATTTTTTATTTCCTCCGTCCTTTTGCTTCCTGTCTATCAATCTGGGCGTCTCTCGCCACCAGCCAGACCCAAGGTTTTCTGAGTGATACCGGCAGTTAGGAAATAAGACGGTTATTTTTCAACAGTTTTGTGATCTTTTCCTGTTGCTCCCAGCGGTTCCACCGCGTTATAGATCGGCGTGCGTCGCTCCCAGTGGGAAGCCAATTCTGTCAACTCGTCCCTTTGTTGCTTCCTCCTTCATTTTTCTTTCCTCGCACCTATTTTCCTCTTAGAAACGCCGCCCACCCCCGAGGAGCGTTTCCTCTTCCACACACATTTTTTACTCACCTTTCTTCCCCCCCCCCCCTCCCTTCATCCTCACTTTCAACACTCCTTTCATGTTATTGATCGCAGCCTTCAATAAGAGCTTCCTCCTGAATGCAAACAAGCCTATTTGCATGAGTCGCCATCGATCGTCGTAGCGCCCCGCAATAAAAATCCATTGTTTTGATGCTGGAGACAGAAGCGGTGATGTCACTTCTGATTTTTGGAATCCACATTGATTTCCCAGGGAGCAGCAGGAGGGCAAATCATATTAAAAGGCCACTTGGAAAAAAAAAGAAAAGAAGAAAATCCCATCTTTCGCTGGACATCAGTCACAGTATTTGTGGCTTAAGCTGAAAAGTCTTGGAGGTCATAGCCTTAAGCGGATTTGTGTCTTATGGGCCAGATCCAGGTGAAGAATCGAGGACCGAAGTGATACCGTAAAGGATGTCAAAGAAGTCAATCCAGCGGAAACGGGTTAAACATCAGGAAATATAGCACAAGATGAATTTGTTGAGAAAACTTCAACATCTAATGTAAAGAAATTGCCGAGACCCAGATGTGTTGTGATAAAAAAGAAAAATAAACTTTCATTTGTGACCACAAATTAGTATTAATCAATGAATTTCCAACTTAAATAAAATGATTTGCAACTTCAATATTAAATGATAAAATATATTTAAAGTATAACGTTTTTTAAAATTTGAATGTGTTCATTTTACATGTTTTTTATTATATCTTTAATTATTAAATAAATATTATGTTTTTTGCATCTCGAGATAATCGTATCTCATTTAATTCCTTAATGGCTTCGTTTTCACTCAAATTTTAGTAACTGTAATCGTTTAAGATACAATTGAATTAGATAATATTTTAACCTAACTCCAATAATATACATATTACTCCCAACTTATAGTCTGTATGACGTTGAGTAAAAAATGAATATTTTCGTTGAGATTTCCCTTTAACTTAATGCAAATTTTAATTTAAATTTACAAGTTTTGGCCCCAGACTTGGTGGCGCCTGTCCAATGTTGTCTGTAATAAAACAATTTTCAACTTCAATATTAAATATTAAAACATACAAAATTTATTTAAAATATAAGGTTTTTTAAATTTGAAATCGTTCATTTTACATATTTCGAATTATATTTTTAATTAATGAATAAATATAATATTTTTTGTATCTCCAGATAATCGTATCTCATTTAATTCCTGTCTAACGCACTAGTTCACGATACTTAAGCTAAAACCGACCAGAAATATTCTTCTGTAGTGATGGTGAAGTAGTTCTATTTAGTGGCTTCGTTTTCGCTAACATTTTAATAACTGTAATCGTTTCAGAAAAAATTGAATAAGATAATATTTCAACCTTGTTTTTGTAGCTCCCGTAACTCCAATAATACACATATTACTCCTAACCTTCAGTCTGTATGAGGTTGAGTACAAAATGAATATTTTCGTTGAGATTTCCCTTTAACTTAATGCAAATCTTTATTTAAATGTACAAGTTTTGGCCCCAGACTTGGTGGCGTTTGTTTAACAGTAATTAAACAATTTTAAACTTCAATATTAAATAGTAAAACATACAAAATCTATTTAAAATACAAAGTTATTTTTAATTTTGAATTTGTTCATTTTACATATTTCTAATTATATTTTTAATTATAAACTAAATATTATATATTTTGCATCTCGAGATAATCATATCTCATTTAATTCCTGTCTAGTTCGACGCACTAGTTCACGATACTTAAGCTAAAACCGACCAGAAATATTCTCCAGTAGTGATGGTGAAGTAGTTCTATTTAGTGGCTTTGTTTTCACTAAAATTTTAGTAGAAAAAATTGAAAAAGATAATATTTAAACCTTGTTTTTGTGCCTTCCTGTAACTCCAATAATACACATTTTACTCCCAACTTTTAGTCTGTATGAGGTTGAGTAAAAAAAGAATATTTTGTTGAGATTTCCCTTTAACTTAATGCAAATTTTTATTTAAATTTACAAGTTTTGGCCCCAGAATTGGTGACGCCTGCCCAACTGTAATAAAACAATTTTGAACTTCAATATTAAATAGTAAAACATAAAAAATACATTTCAAATATATTTAAATTTGTTCATTTTACATATCTCTTATTATATTTTTAATAATTAACTAAATATTATATTTTTTGCATCTCGAGATAATCGTATCTCAATTAGTTCCCGTCTAGTTCGACGCACTAGTTCACGATACTTAGGTTATAACCGACCAGAAATATTCTCCAGTAGTGATGGTAAAGTTATAATTAGTGGCACCGTTTTCACCAATATTTTCATAACTGTAATAGTTGTATAAGATAATATTTAAACCTTGTTTTGTAGCTCCCTGTAACCCCAAAAATGCACATTTTACTCAGAAAATTCTCCCAACTTTTAGTCCGAATGAGTACAAAATGAATATTTTCGTTGAAATATCCCTTAATGACTTATGCACATTTTAATTTAAATGTACAAGTTTTGGCCCCAGAGACTTGGTGGCACTTGTCCCGACCACCAAGGTCTCAGAATTCCATTAAAAAAGCATCACAACAATGTCGACAAATATGTCTAAAAGCTCTAAATCTTCCCAAATTAAATTTGGGAACATGTAACGATGAATGCAAGTCAATGTTTTTGTTCCTGTTTTTGTGTGTTTCCATGGTTTTTTTCTTTGGCCCCCGCCGGGGCAGCGCAGCTCTAAATTTAGCGAGCTCTTAGCAGGACTCATCCATCATTCACCAGCAACTCTCCCGTAAGACGGAACATGTCCAAGATTGTGTGTTTGTGTGTGTCGCCGTGCCAAACCTGAACGGCCAAAAGTAAAGTAAAAGAGCTGCTGGCTGTCTGGATGAGCACACAAATGTTTTTACAACATCATCTGGCAGCGTTCGGGCCATTAGTCTTGGGCCAAAAAGCATCTAAAAAAGAAAGCGATTAAACATTGATGTTTTTCATGAATGCCCTGAAACAATGTTTTTCTAACTGAGGGATTATTGTTGAACCGCAGCTGAAGTGAAATCACAGAAACGTCGCACAACATGATTCGGTCACATTAGCCGATAAGATGAATCATGTTTTGAACTTCGGCATTTTGGGGTCTCTTTGAATCGAGCCACAAGTCTTTGACTCACAGACACATATTTTATAGACAAATGTTGGTAAACTTGACAGATATAGCGAAGTCGTGATGAATTGATGAGGCTTCACGAAACAGCCGATGAGGTTTTGACAATTTAAGGCCATATTTTCTTGGGCCACTAGATGGCACTCCTTTTCAATTATTCTTTGAAACTTAAAGCTTGATCTACTGAGCTCCGAAGATGGCGACACTGTATCACGAAGCATCGCTAACTGTTTCAGGAAATGTCATTATAGCTGGATTTTGTAATCTTTCTAGGTATATTTCTTCCTGTTCGCCCCACGTTCAGCATTTGTTTGCACGGAAGTGAAGGTCGATGAGGCTTCATGAAACAGCTGATGAGGCTTCATGAAACAGCTGATGAGGCTTCATGAAACAGCTGATCAGGTTTCATTAAACAGCTGATGAGGCTTCATGAATAAAATGTCTTTATTTTGAAAGACTGAAAATATTCCAGGTTTTATTGAAAAAAAGTAGATATTACAAAACCTAGAGCGTCATCTAGTGTGTTGAAAATAAAAGAGACTGTATCATGATACCTCATCAGCTGTTTCATGAAGCCTCATCGATCCATCACTGACAGCTAAATACGGTGCCACTCACAACACAACTGAATGGAATTACCTGATTGTTTTGTTGTCGATTTGGATATAATACTTTCTAAGGGGAAACATAACTTTTTTTTTATTATATGGAGATCTTTTGAAAAATAATCTCTAGCAGTGACCACAGGTTTTTCAAAAAATGGTTACGTTCTTTTTCAGGTTTTTCCAGGTGCTGAGAACAAGGTGATTCTCTATACCCTGCATACGTCATTACCACGATGACATTTCCTAATTTGTACCTCTGTAAAGATAGGACGTACGCCTTAAATTGATAATAATCTAGTTTCACCTTCACCAAAATGTGAGTAAATGTGAGTTTTACAGGTTTCTTGGCAAAATCCTTTAAGGGCAACTCATGTGAAGCTCTCCTGACTCACATGTTTCAAATGTTGAAGTCTTCCTCTCCAAGATGCAGTAAGTTCCTCGATCATGACCATATTTTGAACTTATTACTTTATAAAGTTGCTCTGAAATCTTGGCAAACGAGAGGTTACGAGAGCGGAGTCCATTATGACGTAATAATGGCTTAACTCCTCCTCCAGCCAGCTGTAATCATGCACGGCTTTGTTTATACCACGAGTCCCTTGGAGAGTGGAGACTTCCGGGATTGATAATGTGCGGTGACAAACCTTGACGCTTGACCAATCACAGCAGAGTGGGTGTGGTTATGGTAAACAAGATTTCATCTTTAGAAATACAAAGTGTTTTCAGTGGGCGGGGCTTAAGGAAATTTTCTAATGTAAATATTTAAATAAAAAGAGAGTTTTGTACAAACTTACTGATGATACAATAGAGTCCAACATCTATTCAACACACACTTAAATCGACACTTTAGTTTTACTTTCATTTCCTAAAGAACTTTGTAGTTGTTAATGTTGCGTGAGCAAAGTCACTAGAGCTTGAAAAACTCTAAAAAACTTTAAAGTACTCTATGTTTTTTATTGGATTCTGTTTGACTCTATTGGAGTATATATAATTTGAAGAAATCGACCGAGTCTAAAATGAAACAGATGTCAAATAACGGATTTCCCGCAGCAAAGAAAGTTTTGGACGGACTCGAGCGCACAGTATTCATTCAAAAACCATTCAGCCTCCAACAAAACATGATTGACAGCCACTTACCCAAGGCACTAAACCCCCCCCCCCCACCTCTACACCGCCACCACCCACCCAAAAAAACACAAAACTGTTTCTTTTCAAAACTATTCAATACGTCAATAAAAATGGGAACAATGGGAAGAAAAGGTAGCTCACAAAAACCCCCCCACACTGAATCACCTTGACTGCGACGGGACCACGACTACAAAGCCCAAGTGAGCCGCGAACACGTTTATTTCAGTGGCTCGGACTAATATCGGCGGCCATCTTGTCCGCTCATTATAGTCATTATGTGGCAGCTTGCAGGGCCTGATTAGGTGGCGCGAGGAATAAATTGAACTTCTGTGATAAAGCTTCCTATTAGGAGGAGGTGCTCGGTGGGCTGGAGGTATCCCCAAGTTCATTTCAAATACGTTAGCGGAGAACGAGTTTAGGGACTTAATGAAAGTTCCTGAACATGCCCAGAGGTTCAGATTAACAGCAGACGTGGCGGTCAGACTGTAATGAAACCACTCTTTGGCCTTTTTTTTTTCAACCAAATGCACTGATTTCTTCCACGTCTAGAGTAAAACAATAACTTATTCTACTTAAAGGTTTCATCCTAACAAATGCTTCAATGTCCATTTTGACATATAATAATTATTATTATAATTATGTTTATTTATAAAGCACTTTCCAGAAGAAGAGTTATAAGGAAAATATAGTTTTTTTTTGTTGGTAAATATACATTTTGTTTTGCCTGTGACCTTGAATGACAATAAAGTTTTGATCCTAACAAATGCTAAAATGTCCATTTCGAGTAATAATAGTAATAATGATGTTTATTTATACAGCACTTTTCAGACATAGAGTAAAAAGTTAAGATGGTAGAGATAGTTTTTTTTGTTGTTGTAAATATACATTTTGTTTTGCCTGTGACCTTGACAGTTCCTAAAAAAATGCTTCAATGTCCATTTTGACTAATAATAATAATAATAATAATAATAATGTTCATTTATACAGCACTTTTCAGAATAATAAGATACGATTAAGGACATTTTATTTTTATTGGTAAATATACTTACATTTTGTTTGACTTTGACTAATAATAAAGTTTTGGCTTTTGACAGTTAAAGCCAGAAATATGAAAAAAAGAAAATCAACTTGATAACTGGATAAAAGGTTTTTGGTTCCCAGCTAGAAAAACAAAACACAAAACAAATTAAAACATATAAATCAATAGCTTCAAAGTATTTATAAGCATAAAGAATAGGTATTAATAAAAAAAAAGCCAAAAATTGATTTTAACTAAATGTTGTTTTATTTATAGTCATACAATCAAAATAACTTCCTCTTGATAACGTTTTGATCTGCAGATGTCAATTCTTAAATATTTTCAATAATAATAATATTTTTTATTTATATATAGCAGATATCCTCAGATCATAAATGTTAAAAGTGTTTAAGAAAGTAAGTAAGTAAGTGAATAAGTTAAGGTTATTTGTAAAGCACTTTGAGGTAAAAAAAAAAAATCAGGAAATCTCTGAAAGATTTTACCCAGAATCAAGTGCAGCAAAAATGATAAAGGACCCAAAACAGAACCTTAAGGGACTCCACACACCATTAAGATAAGATGAGAACTTGAGACGTTGACTGGTAATACAATGATTGCTAATATACTTTAAGAGCAACAAGAAATCAGCAGCCCTACACTGAGTAAAACGTTTCTTCCGCTGAAGTATATTTCTGAATAAATAAGGCCAGGCTAATGTTTAAACAACTAGACACCATCTTTAAACCAGAGCTGCACAGATATCTGGGGCGTCTCAGGATCTGTCCGGTCAAACTAGCTGCTGGTGATGCCCAGACTCAGCTGTGCCTCCTCTTATTAACCAACTGTCTTCCTGTGGGCGTATGCAAAGGTCTGGTGAGTGGAAGTAACCTGTCTGACTTTAAGACTGTTTCCGTATTCAATAGACAGCTGCTGTCAACATCAACTCACACACACACACACACACACACACACACACACACACACACACACACACACACCCCCCCCCACACACACACACACACACACACACACACACACACACACACACACACACACACACACACACACACACACACACACACACACACACACACACACACACACACACACACACACACACACACACACTTTCACGACCCAGGAGTTTCACGACCCAGGAGTTTCTGCCGAGCAGTTGCTCGAGTCTAAAGCAGTTGATTGAACGAAACATGGAAGAAAAAAACTTCACGTTTCTCTATTACAATCTGTTCTATTCTGACAAATTAACAAAGTTGACTTGAACTTTACTTTGTGCTTTAATACTTGATACATATTTTCATATTCTCAGTTTTTCATGTGTTAAATGGTTTATTGTACATCATATTTGGTTGTATTATTATTTTATTATTATTACTATGATAATAATATTATTATTTTATAGCTGTTTTTTTTGTAATAAATAATTGTTTTCTGTTTTTATATGTATTATGTGTACTCATTCATTCATCCATTCATCTTCTTCTGCTTTATCACTTATGGGGAACACGGGGGCCCAGCTTTATTGGACGAGAAGCGGGGGACACCCTGGACAGGACGCCAGTCTGTCACAGGGCACACAAGGACACACAACCATTCAAACACACACTCATAGTTCACTCAAGTTCCCAATCAAACTCTGTATGTCTTTGGACTGTCGGAGGAAACCGGAGTGCCCGGAGTAAACTCGCCACAGAAAGGTCACAAGTTGGCTCCCTCCCGATCTGGAAGCGAACCAGCAACCTTCTTGCTGTGAGGTGATGGTACTTACCAATGCTAGACCGTGCGCAACCCTAATGTTTCTTGTATATGTCCTAATGTAATGTGTATTTATTTTTCTTTTTCTTTTTCTTGTGAACTGCCAAAAGAACTAACATTTCCCCAATTTGGGAAAAAAAAGGGATTTGATCAATAAATCGATTAGATTTGTCGAAACGGCAACGTTTTTGAAAGTTTTTTATTCTAATTTAATTCATGTACTTTTTCTGAACCTTTCAATGACTTAACTGTAAATTTGGGCCACTTTTATTTCCCCTAATAGTACATTTTATTATTTATAATTTATATTATTTCTCTACAAAGCTATATTTATTGACCATCCAAAGTACCCGGGGATTTTTATAAGAGACAAAATATATTTCAAATGAAAAACGAAAAGGCCGTGTAATTTAGTTTTAAATATTTTATCGACTCTTAAACATAATCGGTTGGACTTCACAGCGTCATTTTTTCTGCCGGTCGCGACACTTTCCGAAAAGTGACGAAGAAATTGCTCCAGGGATAGAAAAAAAAGGCTGAAAACTGAACTGACTTCAAAAACTCGAGTAATGTTTCAACCAGACCATGGCTTTAAACGACGCAGCGACCTTTTACCGAATCCTGACTGGAAAATAAAAGGTAGTCGTGTTCATGTCAACAACGTGGTCTTACCTGCTCCAGCTTCCAGTGGAACTCGGCGGGTCTGAAGGTGTCCACCTGCGTGAAGTCCCTCCTCAGCAGGAACACCAGCCGGCAGTTGTGCACGTAGAGCGAATAATGATGGCGGTTCATCTCTGCGGGAGGAGAAGCGAACGTCAAGCAGGAAACAGCCGGTGAGAGAGAACATGAAAGTCAGAGGAGGGTCTGGAGTCGTGAGGAAAAACATCTTCTTCTTGTTCATTTTTCGTCCATTTTGAAGAGCTGCAGACACCGACTTCCCGGCTGCGATGCTTCGTTCGGGAGCAGCAGGCTTCCCTCTCGAGTCAACACGAGGAACATTTACATTTTCAGCTTAATTAAAACGAAGATGGTGATATAAGAGCCTGTCGACTGTAATTTTAGCTCTTAATTGGAATGAAAGTACTTCTGCTGATGAAACACAGAAAGAATAATTGACTTATTCCCGAACATAATTTGAAAGGTTGATGGTTTATTAAAAGTATTCTCTTCTCTGTTTGCTCGAGTGTTATATAGCATTTTTCATAAAGGTTGAGAAAAAATAGTTTACAGCTGATTTACTCAGAATTTGCATAGTGGAGAACAAATAAAAAACCTTATTATTATTATTTATTTTGGTTCAGATTATTGTTTCCAAGCAAGTGACTGAGCAAAGCTTTACATTATGACAAACTTTAAATTCAGTTTTTTTTATGTGTAGTTGAACCAACTTTCATGTATTCAACATTGAATCCAAAACAGGAGCAAACTGTTGCAGAAATGCTGATTTAAATAGGAGATTGTGTGTTTGCTGTGGGCAGAGCTTGACAGAAGGACATGAAGTCAACAGGGACGACAAAGGCTCGACTTTAATTCTAATTCTAATTCCAAGGACTGAAATAAAACTGTTGAATAACTGTCTGACTTGTAAATGAAAGAGAGCGACTTGCACTATAATCTTAGTTAGAAAATTATATATATATTATTATATGGGGACGCACAATGTCTTACAGCCTTACAGCAAGAACGATGCTGGTTCACTTCCATATATATCTATATATATATATATATATATATATATATATATATACTCTATACATATACAGTGTATATATATATTGTATACATATATACTATATATATATATATATATTCTGTATATGTACAGTATATATATATATACTGTATACATATGCAGTATATACTGTGTGTATATAGTATATATATGATATATGATAGATAGAACTTTATTGATCCCTCAGGATATATACATATATATATATACAGTATATATGATCATATATATCAAAACTATATATACATATATATGTATATATATAGTTTGTTACTATAAATACATATATATATTTAAATATATAGTAACAAACACATTTATTTAAATTCTGCAATATCTGAGGGTTGAAATAAATGTATTTTAATGCGCACAGTGCTAGAAAAAAACAAAAACAATTTGAGAATAAAGTGTTAAATAAAAAAATGTAGAATTGTTTCTTGAATGTAAAGATATCAAAGATAAGACATTAACAAAGAAATAACTGCCTTAATACTGCAAGTAAATGACATGGCTGTATGGAGTGCAAAACATTTTATAAATAAAACAAATATAATCCCGAAACCCAAATGATGACCTGTAACAACTTTTCGTACTTTCCTTTACAAAAATAAAGAATCAATGTTTGTTATTCAGGGGAAAAAAAACACCAAAAAACAATAGACAATAGTGACACTGCTCAAACAGTGTTTTATTTACAGGGAGGGTGGACGATTTTTAAGTGTTTATTATTTTCAGAAAAAGTCATCAAGTCTCAGTAAAGTTTTTTGTTAAAATGGATGTTGTTTTTTCAGTGAGAAAAACAATTAAGAAAGTGTAAGAAAAGAAAAAAAAAATCTGTCCTGTTGGCAACTAAATGGTTGTCAATAACTTTTTAACTCCAATATGATGTTATCTCACATGTGGAGATTTGACACTGTCGTGGGCAGCGACCACAGGCGATTCAACAGTGTGTTTTAAGCAAACCCTGATCTGAACCGCCCACAACTGTAGTTGGTTTAACAATCGTGTCTAAAGTGAGCCTCAAACTATTCACTTAAAATGAACTGAACTTGATTATCTTCCTACATGGACGCGAGGAAACCATCACCTTGAAGACATGACCAGGGACAGCTAAGATGAAGCTCATTATCCAACACACTTCATATTCATGTGTCATCTACAAATGCTGACGGATGTTTCTGTTGGATGAATAAATAAAGATGTATGCAGTAAATCTCACAGGGACCAGACATCCATCATTTCTCTATTCCATTACTATGAAAGCAATAAATGTAAAAGATACATTAAAAAGAAAATCACATATGACCTCCTTGTTGCTTATAATCTTCCATGCACACTGTGTAGGATCTTTTAAGATTCATTTGAGTGATATTAAGGACATATTTGTTCAATTTTAATATATCAAATTAAACGTTATCATGTCAATCTATTCACAATCTTGTGAATTACTTAATGGTAATGATCATATTTATATTTAATATAGAATTGTATTGGTCTTAATTAATTTCCATTCACATTTGATTTAATATTAATCTTTACATTTAAATGTATTTATTTTAGTTTATCTTTGAACTTTTATTGGTAGTATTTTTATTTTTTTAATTGTATTGTTTGCTGCTGGCAGGGTAGAGATGTAAAACTGAATTTCATTGGACAGCACACAACGTTGTACTTTGACCATAAAGATATTCTATTCTATATTGTTTGTTTTGAACTAAGACATTCACGCTTCCCTGAGTCATGATATCTACATGAACATCAATCTACTTTTGTTTTGAAAGTGGTTACAATATTTAGCTTGTGTGTACATGTTGGTTTGTATGTCAAGTTCACTATTGAAGCACTATTGTTTAGTACTAGCAGTTTTAGGTAGAAGTAATAGTAGAAGTAGTATAATTAGTAGTAGAACAAGTAGTAGAAATAGTAGTAAGAGAAGAAGTAGAAGTGGTAGATGTAACATAATTAGTAGTATAAGTATAAGTAGTGGAAGAAGTAGTAGTAGAAGTAGTATAATTAGTGGTATATGTAGTATAAGTAGTAGTAGGATTAGTTGAAAGGGAGTATTGGTAGTGGTAGAAGTAGGCTTGTGTGTACATGTCGGTTTGTGTGTCAATTTTAGTATTAAAACACTATGTTAGTACTAGCAGTTTTAGGTAGAAGTAGTAGTAGAAGTAGTAATATAAGTAGTAGAAGTAGTGTAATTAGTAGTAGAAGTATTAGTGGTAAAATGAGTAGTACAATTAGTAGAATTAGTAGTATAGGTAGTAGAAGTAGTAGTTAGAGTAGAAGTAGTAGATTTAGTAGATTTAGTAGTAGAAGTAGAAGTAGTTGTAGAAGCAGTAGAAGTAGTAGTAGAAGTAAAAGTAGTAGATGTAACAGAAGTAGGAGTAGAAGTATTAGAATTTGTGTAAGAAGTAGAAGTAGTGGTACATAGCAGGAAAGTATAATTAGCAGGAAATGTTGTAGAAGAAGTAGTAGAACAAGTAGTAGAGTTAGCAGTATAAGAGGAGTATGAGTTGTGGAAGTAGTAGTAGGAACAGAAGTATTAGGAATAGTAGTAGATGTAGAAGTAGTGGTAGAAGTGGGCTTGTGTGTACATGTTGGTTTGTAGGTCAAGTTCAGTATTGAAACACTATGTTAGCATGAGCAGTTTCACTCACCGGTTTTATCAGAGTTACACAACAAAGTTTCCTTCTCAGCGCGAAGACCAGGACTGGGCCCGTGCTTCATCCAGGTCGCGATGGTGAACTGATCCGTCAGATTCTGGGGGACGACCCAATCCGGAATCTTGGCAGCCTGGCGGCCGTCGAACCGAAAGATGAGGTCACTGTCGCGCCCACTGTCGGTCACCAGGTAAGACGTCCAGTTGGTGGCGGCGCTGGGGGCCGGCAGGAGGTCGGTGCTGCCGGAAGAAGCCCCTAAAAGACGTGACAGACGATCCGTCAATAACAATCTGAGGCGATCTGCAGCATATGCCTGCCTCACCTTGGCTATGATTACATATGAGTACGGCAGATGGCGGGACTTAATATGTAATCAATAGAGCGTGATGGATGAAGGAGGTACTTATTGATTCATGGCAAATGAAACTGACTTTCGTAAAGGAGACACAAATTGTCATCTAGAAATAAGAGAGTACATGTTCTATACTCATGATAATACCATTTAAACATATAATGTGCATACATTTATGTAAACGTACAATGAGCTTCCACAAATGTCTATTCATATGGAATTTTCCGCAGGTATAGTAGAAGTAGAATAAGTAGTAGTCTTAATAATAGTACACGTAGAAGTAGACGTAGAAGAATAAGTAGTGGTGGAAGTAGTAGTAGAATAAATAGTGGAAGTAGTGGAAGAAATTGTAAAAGTAGTGTAATTAGTAGTAGAAGTAGAATAAGAAGTAGAAGCAGTATAATTAGTAGTAGAAATAGAATAAGTAGTAGAAGCATTAGTATACATAGTAGCATAAGTAGAAGTAGTTTTAAGAGTAGAAGTATTAGAATTATTAGTAAAAGTACAAGTAGATATTAGAAGTAGAAGTAGCAGAAGTAGTAGTATAATAAGTAGTAGGAATAGTAGCTGTAGTATAATAAGTAGTAGAAGTAGTAGAAGTAGAACAAGTATTAGAAGTAGTAGTAGAAGCAGACGTAGAAGTATATGTAAGTATTAGTAAAAGTACAAGTAGATATTAGAAGTAGAAGTAGCAGAAGTAGTATTAGAATAAGTAGTAACAATAGTAGATGTAGTATAATTAGTAGTAGAAATAGTAGAAGTAGAATAAGTATTAGAAGTAGTAGTAGAAGCAGAGGTAGAAGCATGTGTTAGTAGTAGTATAATTAGAGGTAGAAGTAGCAGAAGTAGTAGTATAAGAAGTAGTAGAAATAGTAGAAGTGTAAGAAGTAGTAGTAGAAGCAGAGGAAGAAGTATATGTTCTATACTCATCATAATAATATGTTTTAAACATATGATACGCATACATTCATGATGAGCTTCCACAAACGTCTATATGGATATAGATATATTCATAAGGAATATTCCGCAGGTATAAGCGGAAGAAAATGATTAGAAAACTGCTGTGAAGGAAGAAAACGTGAGGATGGCTGTCAGTCCTGCTAATAATACATGATTAGCACATTAATGGAGGGTTTTTTCCCCCTGCCATCTGAAAAGAGGTGTTTTCTAGTTTGTACAGGCGCCAGCATCGACTTTCTCACGTCGGTAATTAGATTCCTTCAGTAAATAAATATGCATCGACTTTTTCCTCGACAACCCAGCTGCAGCCATCTACCAGCCCGATGTCTTTGTACATTATCTCAAATTGATTGTGCTTTAAAAAAAAAAAGAAAAAAAAGCAATTACAATTTATTCTTTTGGCTATCAGATAACCATTATGAGGTGCCTGAAAAGGACTCTTTAGTGGTAAACCATGCGTGGACTGGGAGCCCAGGGAGGCGGGAGGGGGGGGGGAGAGACGGTATGAATTCAGATGAGCCGGGGGAAAAAAGGGGGGAGCCGTTAGTCAGAGCTGATGACTCCGGCCCCCCCATCCCCGTCCACATCGCAGCACCAGGACGATCCTCGACTGTTTTGTTGGCGCTCTGGGCTCCGACTCCGCGGACGCCGCCGCATCTGGAGCTGCTAATGCGTCGTTCTGTCACATCATTAGTGACACTGCTTAAAGTTCTGCTCTCTGGCTCCGTTCTTGATGCGTAAAGGGTTTTTTTTTTTTTTTTTTAACCGGGGGACGCCGGAGAGATAAGGGAAGACGCGGGGGCTGAGAGCTTTCTGATGTCTGTTTTTTTTAAAACGAGCAGAAGGCACCTGAGGCCTCGTCTGACCCCACCAGTTTTTTTTTCAGTGCGAGGCTCTCTCTCCGATTACGAATTCAACGCGACGACTTTCAGTTTGTCACCGCTCAGTCACTTAAAGGTCATCTTTGATCTGCATGCTTGTGTGTCCTCGCCGCCGACAGTTGCAGATTCATGTCGGAGAAGAACATTTTTTTTTTCAGGGAGTAGATATGCTCCGTTAACCGAGACACGAATCCTTCCACAGACGTGAACTTTGAGCCGTTTAGAAGACGCTTTTCACTAAAGCGAGTATTATTACACATTTAAAAAACACAATCAGGGTTAAGTGTCTCGCTCGTTTAACCCGCAACTTCTTAGGCCACAAGCCAACAACTTGAGCTGTATCGTCTGCTACGAAATATTAATACAAACTAGAAGAATTTTATTTTGAGAAGACAATGTTGAATCTGATTTGAAATTGATATGAAAAAGTTAAAGTGATGGAATGAAGGAGAAAGATTGATGTGAAAATGTTAACATAAACTAGAAAGGTTGCGATGAAGAAGAAAAAAGGAAGAAAAAGCAGAAATAGAAGAAAACAAGTAGACGAATTTGTTGTAGAAGTAGTAGTTTGTGACCTAGTAGAAATAGAAGTAGTAGAATTAGTAATAGAAGAAATGGTAGAAATAGTAGAAGTAGAATAAGTTGTAGAAGTAGTAGTATTAATAGTAGTACACGTAGAAGTAGAAGTAGAATTAGAAGTAGTGGTGGAAGTAGTGGTTGAAAGAGTAGTGTACTATGTAGTAGAAGTAGAATAAGTAGTAGAAGCAGTAGTATAAATAGTATTGAAATAGGAAGTAGTATAATTAGTAGTAGAAGTAGAGGTGGAAATTGTAGTAGAATAAGTTGTAGAAGTAGTAGTAGAAGTAGTTTTAAGAGAGGAAGTAGAAGTAGTGGTCAAAGTAGTGGTAGAAATAGTAGTGTAATTAGTAGTGGAAGTAGGATAAGTAGTAGAAGTAGTAGTATAAATCGTAGCAAAAGTGGAAGTAGTATAATTAGTAGTAGAAGTAGTGGTGGAATTTGTAGTAGAATAAGTAGTAGAAGTAGTAGTAGAAGTAGTTTTAGGAGTAGAAGTAGTAGAATTAGTACTGAAAGTAGTGTAATTAGTGGTAGAAGTAGAATAAGTAGTAGTAAAAGTACAAGTAGAAGTAATATAATTAGTAGTAGAAGCAGCAGATGTAGTATAATTAGTAGTAGAAGTAGAATAAGTTTTAGAAGTAGTAGAAGTAGAATAAGTATTAGAAGTAGTAGTATGAGCCGAAGTAGACATAGTAGAAGTAGAAGTAAGAGTAGAAGAAGAAGTAGCAGAACAAGTATTAGAAGTAGAAGCAGTAGATGTATTATAATTAGTAGTAGAAGCAAAATAAATAGAGGAAGTAGTAGTTTTAGTAGTTTAAGTAGAAAGAAAGTGTTTTTAACAGTTGAAAGAAGTTTCTAGGTGTGAGTAGATGAAAGTACCAAAGTGGAAGGAGTTGAAAAATGAGTTGAAGATTTGTCCCATTCAAGTAAATGGGGAAATAAAGAGTAGAAAAAAAGGAATACTAAAAGAAAGAGTTGAAGAGATAAAAGAAAGATAGATCATGCATTTCAGGAACGAGCCCTTCAGCCTCCACACCACAACACTGTTCGTTAAAACCAACTAACCACAGAGTTTCTGCAGAGATTTCTCAGAGTAGGTCTCGCGGTCGCAGCCTTTGCCGATGTGGCTGGTCTGCAGCTCCACCGTGGTCCTCACGGACGACAGCGGCCCGCCACACGTCTCCAGGTGCATTTTGGGAAACAGCTGCTTGCTTCCTGTTCCGGGTTCGTAATCCACACGTTTGTTCCATCCTAGAAAAAGAAATGTGTTCAGAGAGTCAAAGAGAAACTCAGTCGTTCCGGCACAAAAAACACAAAATGATCATAATTATGTGAAATGACATCGAATTTGTGATGTTGTTTTTCTCTCAACGTGTTTTTTTTTTTTTTTACCTCCTATGGTTCCATTAAGAGTTCATCGCAACCAGATCAGGTTTTACTTACGGTGCCATCAACACCATTTTTCTGCTCAAAATGTGCAGCTTATGACTCGGTGAGTGTCGTACCTACATTAGCAGAAGCAGAAATGACTCGGTCAATGTTTTTCCTGTCAGCTGAAAAAATATGTTTGCTCTCAGTACAGCTATTATTCCTGGTGCACTTCCATTATTTCAGCTGTTTTCTCTCAGCGTACCCAGCAGGAGCATTTATCAACGTTACATTCTCACAAGTCAAAGACATCGGGTTCATTCCATCACGGCTGTAGACGTATTGATGTCAAAGTTGTTATTAACTTATTAACGACACATTTCCTGATCATCCGGAAATCATAATTAATGCATCTATTGATAAGTCCACTCCGTTTTTCTGTCTATTTATCAGATTCCCCAAAAAATATAAAATATTGAGTTCACTTATAGTGTTTCATATCATTATATCATGATATCATCACTAATGCTCCTCCCATGATGCAACACTAATAGACTCAGGGACTCATTCATTCCTTGTGCTATTAGATTGTTCTAAAACTCCTTCTACTACTTCTACTGCTAATTATACTACTTCTACTACTACTTCTAACAGTACTTCTAATTCTACTATTTATTCTACTACTTATATTACTCCTACTAATACTTCTACTACTTCTACTACTAATTCTACTACTTCTACTACTACTTATACCACTACTTATACTTCTACTACTAATTATGTCACATTTACTACTTATACTTCTTCTCTTTCTACAACTTCTACTACTAATTATACTACTTCTACTTCTTCTACCTAAAACTGCTAAATACTAACAATAGTGCTTAATTGTTTAAACATTTTATGCTCAATTTAAATATATATTTAATTTTTTATTAATTCTTAATACAAACTTTTTACTTTTGTTCAAATGTGTCTGTATGTGAGGACTAGCTTATAGGTACTGTAGATTAGAGGTATTTTACAGCAGATAAAGGTGTGATTTGTAAAATAAATAACTCTTTTAAATGATAACGATATTTTCTGAGTGACATACAGTTAAACGTCACAGTAAAGGTGCAACATGCTGTTGATTTGTCGTCAATTGTCACCGTATGGTCTTTGCTTATTTTATTTGAACTTTGTTCTTACTTATTACTTTTAGATTTTCATTCTCTGTTTTTTCTTTCATTAAAATACTCTATATCCATGGAATATTGGGAAATTTAACGATAACAACAAAGAGTGCATTTTGGTTATGGTGAGTTAAATGAAACATATTTAGATATACTGTATA
The DNA here is from genome assembly GCF_982586985.1 of Callionymus lyra. Taxonomy (NCBI): domain Eukaryota; kingdom Metazoa; phylum Chordata; class Actinopteri; order Syngnathiformes; family Callionymidae; genus Callionymus; species Callionymus lyra. The sequence goes on from NC_141824.1 coordinate 10,760,348, forward strand.
TAGTTTTATCAACTATCATAGTAGAGGAAAAAGTAGTAGTAGAAGTAGTAGTTGGAGTAGAAGTAGAAAAGGTGGTAGAATTAGTAGTAGAAGTAGTAGTAGGAGTAGAAGTATGAATAGAAGAAGTAGTATAATTATTAGCAGAAGTAGTGGTAGTGTTAGTAGTAGAAGTAGTAGTAGAAGTACTAGAAGAAGTAGAATTAGTTGTAGGAGTAGAAGTATGGTAATGGAAGAAGAAGTCGTAGAAGTAGTAGTTGAAGTAGTAGAAGTAGAATAAGTATTAGACGGACAGTAGTAGAATTAGTAGTATTAATCACGGTTTACTTTCCTTTAAAAAGAGTTTTGAATGTAAACATTTCTTAAAGCAGTTATTAGATTAAATGTGTATCTGTTAATAATTTACCACCTTTACACCTGAGTTCATGAACAAATAACCACCTTCATCTAACATTAAATAAAAGCATCATGTGGAACTAAAGTTCTACATTTGTGTTTAAATGATCATTTATATTTCACCCTTAGCAACTTCATACTGTAAAACTTTATATTTTGTATATATTTGTCATCTGATTATTGGTCGGCACCAGGTGTTTAACATGCCACCAAAAATCAGCTATTTTCATTCATCCAACTTTTCACCACAACTTTCTCAAACACAAGCTTCAGGAAACTAATGCAAGGTTACAGAACATGCCGTCTGGTTCCTGCAGACACACCTTTGGGAAAACAGATCATGATAAATGGAGCCCATTTTTCCATAAACCTACTGATGGTGTCGTCGATGCTGAATGTAAACAGAGGGACTGTAGAGCGCAGACATTAAATATAATGAGCGACCTGCCTCGGTTGAATGAGACATAGAGATGCCAAACATCCAGGAAACACACACTATCACACAGAGATATGCTCATGAACAACAGCAGATGCTGTTTAACACAAAAACAACACCAACCTTTGTTAGACACAACTGTGGGGAAAGTCAAAAATATAAAGGTTGCAGAGATTTTCCAGTGAAGAAGAAAAAACAGTCTCTCAGGAATTAGAAGCATCAACAGTAACAAATATATGAGTACACTGTCAGTACTATATGTTTGTATATCTGCGTGTTAGATATGAAGCGTGTTCAGGAACCATCAGTAGATTCTGATCCACAGACCTCTGGGTCTGTAAGTCTGGATCAGATCACTGACCATGAATAGATCTGAAAGTAAGAACTAGAATTTTAAAGTTGATCCTGAAAGAAACTGGCAGCCAGAGAAGGGTTTTAAGGATCGGAGAAATGTGAGTTCTTCTACTAGAGCGGCTCAGAATTCTCGTTGCAGAGTTTTGTATGAACTGCAGGCGAGACAGATCCTTCTTGTTTAGACACTAAAATAAATTACACATGGATTATAAACCCCAGATCTTGGTCATTTGATATGAACTTCTGATGTTAATATTCTTTGATAAAACTGGGTTGGACGTTAAAGAACGAACATTTAATAAAAAAAAAAAAAAATCCATGTAATATGAAAGCGTCTCAAAGGTTCTGTGAAATGATTAGGAACGCAACGAAAAGAATATTATTGGCCAAAACCCGGAAATCCGTAAACAAAGGTGGAAAACGGTAAGAACGTATTGTGCTTGGAATTGGTGCGTTCCGTTTATGGCTATTTCTGTGTGCTGACCTCACTTTCATCAAGGCGTTGCAATTGCTTCAAATAATGATGAAATTACAAATGATGAAATATTTTGCAATGACATTTCAACAATGCACAAATAAAATGAAATAAAATTTAAATGTTTCATGGTGAAACAAAACCTCGCTCATGATTGATTTACAACTGATTAATACCGGACGTCCCTGCTGAAAGATATATACGATTATGAGTTGTAAAACTCATTTAAACCTTGTGTTATCTCAGGGTCAATTTGACCCGAAAGGCCCGAAAAGCAATGTGCTTGAGGTATTCCTTGTGTTGCATCTTGTTTAAGGTCAACCCAGACCTTGACCCAGAGACAAAACAAGGGATACGACAAACACATTTGTTTTCCGGTCACCTTGACCCTGAGATAACACAAGGGATACCACAAAGACATTTGTATTCATACCTTTGGGTGATCTTGACCAAGAGATAACCCAAGGGGTACCACAAACATATTTATTTTTAGGCCTTTCGGGTCACCTTGAACCATAGATAACCCAAGGGATAGCACAACACATTTGTTTTGGGGCCTTTCGGGTCACCTTGACCCTGAGTTAACACAACGGATACCACAAACACATTTGTTTTCATGCCTTCGGGTCACCTTGACCCTTAGATAATCCAAGGGACACCACAAAGAGATTTGTTTTCGTGCCTTCGGGTCACCTTGACCCTGAGATAACACAAGGGATACCACAAACACATTTGTTTTCATGTCTTCGGGTCATCTTGACCCTAAAATAATCCATGGGACACCACAAACTATTTTTTTTGGCCTTTCAGGTCACCTTGACCATTAGAAAACCCAAGGGATAGCGCAACACATTAGTTTTCGGGCCTTCGGGTCGCCTTGACCCTGAGATAACACAAGAGTTGAACTGTATACGTTTGGGTGAAGCATGTTGATATATCTTTACTATACTTTTTTATCACAACAATCTAGTTTTTCGCTTAAAGAACATTCGGTGTATCCATAGAAAAAAGAAAATAGAAAACTGAGTGCATTAAACTATCGTTTTATTTTCAAACAGTGTTGCAATTCTTCTCTGGTTGAGGAAAAAACACAACATTTACTGGTATTTTTATGTCTATTTAAGTCTGGTCTGGTTCAGTTCAGTTGTTTTTTTTCAACACTATTTTGTATGCTTGAGACTTTTCACATATTCTATGAGCATATCTGAGACTCAATAAAAAATAGACAGCGGCACCTTTAAGTGGGTCATCATGTATGAATCAACTGACCTCTGACCTCTCCTGGTCGACTCCCGAGTTGTTTTTCCTCCTGAATTATTTAGCTCGAGTTAAGATTCTCGGTTTAGCTGCTGTTATTGCTGACAACACAACCTCCATCCAGGATGTTGTACGAGCTCCTAAACATGCAGGTTCTGAGCTCTACAGCCGCACATGCCTACGTTAGAAAAACAGGAGCCGCTGTTATTCACCAGAAGAAGCATAAAAAAAAAAAAACACAGACGTTCTGGATGTGCTTTGACTCTCCCTGACAGGATATCACACTCTGGCACCAAAGCTCATCCGTCTTGAAAGCAGTGTGGGTTTAATCGGAAACTACTTGGTCTCTGTTGAGTTGAGTGCTTTCCTGCAGAACACTGAGCCTCGCTCGCACAGCGGGCGCAGAAGTTTCTCTCTTCGTGAAAGACGAGAGGCAAAGGGAAGACTTGAACACAACCACGAGTAGCTGAGCTCAGACCATACTCTAGACACTTTTTTTGGATCATGTTCTTGTTTTTAAACCAAGAAAATGAGGAAAAACTTGAAGTTATAAATGAGAAATTAAATAAATATAATAACTATATATTTGTCAAACATCAGGTACAACTTTAGCTACTAGCATAACTATCTCAATCTATCTTAATCCATAATCACTGCATTTAATGAAAAAGTACACAACTTTTTTTAATGCCCCCCCACCAGAAAAGAAGCATTTGAAAAAAATCGACATGACTAAAGCTATAATATAGAAAAAGTACCATCGTTTCCAGTATATGTAGCACATCTAAATATATACTGTTAGCTTCAACAACTACATTAAAATAATATATAAAGTATATACATAGGCCACACATTTCTATAATTCGCAGATATTCATGTTGTAACATGAGGTATCCCCAATAATTCCTGTAACCCGGCAGTAACACAAATACATAAAATGCTTTTTTTTAAAAGTACATTTGACAGTTATCGTCAAATTTGGGCCATCTGTTTTCTTACCTATCGAACATTTTAACTTTCCGCCTTCCGTCAGTTCTTTACGCTGCCGTCTCCAACATCTCACCATTGATTCATTGTAATAACTGCACATATCTATGTTTTTTCCATCCATGAAAAGTGTGTGGAAGATGAGTAGATAACCTGTTTAAAAGTAAATCAAACTATATTTTCTTGATGTACTTTAATGAAAAAAAAGTAAATCCATCTTTTGATGCGGTACCTTTTCAATCTGTCTATCTAGCTTTTGGACTTCGTAAAAGAGCGCCTCCTGGTGGCTCGCAACCCATCAAAATCCAGGTATGTTAAAAACAAATGTCTAAAATATTGTATTTATTGTGTAAATTGTTGTTTTACATTTTCTGCAATATACATTTGGGTCAGCAGGTTTTAACTATTTAGCATTGTACCCACACTGGTACTTTTGATTGACTCAAGTTTCCTCTCGATCTGAATACACGTACCAATCACATTATCTTCTTTTTGAAGGATTCAACGGTGAAAAAAGGAGCTCTTGAAAAGTTTGTTTCCACACGGGCGTGAGATGAGAGTCACTTTTGCAAAGGCAGACAGTTTCATATTCAACGGGGGGAATTTGATAGGGGGCCAATTAAGCTGTTACAGCAGAAAAGTGATGATTTCAGCAGTTTTTTTCTTTTTGGGAATATCTTCAGCTGAGACAAGAGGGCAGAACATTACAGTAATTCAAAAGTGCTGAAAAATGGAGAGTAGCTGGGTAATATATTCAAGAACAAAGAAACAATAAGCCAAATGATTCGAAGAGAGATATTTTGACTCACCAGGTACCATCGAGCTTATTTTATTTCTTTATTTTAATTTTAAGGTTCCTTTATTATGTTTTGACTTTTACATTATAGAATCATTTATTAAGAAAACTGTACATTTGCCAAATGTACAACTATTGTTAAATTATATTTAAATTGAATTGTAAATTGTAAATATGTAATGAAATAAAATATAATTGTAAATACATTAACTATTCATGCCTGTAGAAGTATTAGCATTATTTTTTCCAATTATGAAGAAAAGAAAAGAGTATTTTTTCAATGACATAAACATGAATTTTTAGACAGAAACTTTGGAAACGGAGGATGTGAGCGAAGGTAAAATAGCGACGAGAGAAAGATGGATGAAGGTGCTTAAGAGTTGGATGCGTCATTACATTTTCATGCTGTTTCACATCTCTGGAGGTTGTGTGAGTTTGTGTTTATTTAACAGTGTGTGTGTGTGTGTGTGTGTGTGTGTGTTGTAAGAGGAATGTTGAAGCCTCTACTTCAATCATACCTCCTGCTCCTACATGTGTGTGCGCTTCACTGGATCGCAGACACATTTTGAAAGCGAGGGCTCGAGAGCTACACTTCAACTCTTCTCAGCGACACTGAAAGCTACTTCTCGACCGTCCGCCATTGTTTAAAACATTTTTCACGGACCTGCTTTGCCTGTAATTATAAATCCCAGTGCTACACGTGTGACAAGAGGCATGTGGAGTACATAAAAGCGTGTGCTAAACTAGTTTGAAAAAACCCATCTATAGGTGATATTTTTCATGCGCCAGAAAATAAAACGAACATGAAAATTATTAGTTAGCTTCAACAATATTTCCCTCTGGGATTCTTGTAACCCGACAGTAAAACGAATACATAAAATCCTTCTTTTTTTTCTTTTTGAAATACAGTCTACCACAACAGTTATCGTCAAATTCGAGCCATCTGTTCTCTTACCTATTTAATATTTGAACTTTTCGCCTTCGGTCAGTTCTTTACGCTGCCGTCTCCAACATCTTACCATTTATTCATTGATGCTAATCTTACATGAAGCTCCTCTATGTTCTCCTTCAACTGCCAGATCGATCCTCTTTTTTTTATCATGAAAGTGTTTGGCCGTGGACTAGATAACCTGTTGAAAAGTTAGTCAAACTACATTTTCTTGTTGTTTTTTAATGAAAAATGTAATCCATCTTTTGATGCGGTACCAAAATCTAGATGGATGATGATGAAAAGATACACAAACATCACAGTCCATTACCCTGTTCCTTATCTAGGGCAACTAAAGTGTGGATTTGAGTTTCTATTTAATAGATGTTGGACTCTATTGTATCGTCAGTGTCTGTTTGTACAAAACTCTTTTTTCATTAAAATATTTACATTAGAAAATTATCTTAAGCCCCGCCCACTTAAAACACTTTTCTGGAGATGGAATCTTGTTTACCATAACAGCACCCACTCTGCTCTGATTGGTCAAAAATGGAGGTTTGTCATCGCCTGTCATCCATATCGGAACTCTCTACATCCAAGGGACTTGTTGTTTAAACAAAGCAGGACGTGATTACTTTTTAAACATCAGTGAGTCAGGAGAGTTAGGTTTTCACGTTTGTTAACCTATTAACATCTTAATATGACACCACATCAATATGAATATGAATCTACTTTTATTGTGAGACCGCATGTGCTTTTTGTGACTAAAAATAACATAAATTGACTTGCAAAAATATCGAGTATTTGCTGTGTAAGTGGCAGACGTTTTACTTTAGGCATAATGTCCACGGCCAAACTTAAAGTGAAAGTAAATTTTAATTTTTACTAATTTTCCACTCACCCACTTATGTCAACTAAGGATTTTCAGAGTCACCCGTGTGATTTTAGAGTTAGCCTCGGAGATGTATGCCCACACCATGGTTGTCAAAAACAAGTATCTCAGTGTAAAGATTTATGCTGACGGCCAGGGATCTTGCTGAAAACAATCTTAGAAATACAATTGTTTTCTGAACAATTCCTCTTGTTCCTCGAGGCTTCAATACAAGAGAGACGCTACAGACGAGCAGTATGGGATGTTTTTAAGTGGGTCTTTTTGGACTAAGTGACAAAAAAAAAGTCGTCGGTCACCACCACTTGTACTTAATAATCGAAACCCTTAGCCATGAGGGGGAGTGGAAAATGGGTGAAATTTGATTTTGGGTGATTTATCACCTTAACTACTTCCTCATAATTTAGCTTTTTGAATTTAAAACTGAATATCCCTTTAATATATCTAGGTATACCTGGTCATTCTGTGCATATCAGCCACCTTTTCCAGCATTCTTCCACTACCTCGCTTGGACTCAACTACCCTTAGTAGGCACAGATTCAATCTGCCTCAATTTGACCTTCATGTGGTCTGACCTGGACTCTCACTCAAACCATTAATCCTGATCCGTTTGTCACTCCCGAAGGAAAGCTTGGAAATGAATTCTGTCTATAGATCGTACGGCAGATGTCTGTCTCACCAGCACCGCTGGGACCTTGTGCTTCTAATACTTTTAGTATTTTTCTTTCCTGACTGCACTCCCTTTTTTCTTTTTACCTTCAAAACCTTTTTCCATCGAATCAACTATTTCTTTTATTTTTACTCTCAATGTTGTTTCAGTGCCACTTCAGTTTTCAGCCAATGTTGCAGACCTCACAGCCATCACCTTTCTCTCTTTCCAACCCTGTAAAGCTTTTAAAAAACTTTTCACTCTCGCTCATAATACAACTCACCACGACCAGAAGGACACAATTCAAATCAGTCAAGCGGTCTCAGGGCGAACAGAAAGCAACATTTGGTCCTTGACATGAAGATTTACTTTTAAGGTTTGACATCAATCAAGGTTTGTTTCACTGAAGTGACCTGTTCAACGGAACTTACCCCTGATTTACACTGAAATCGGTTGTGGTTTTGGCAGATGCGGCGTCTCTGACTGAAAGAACTCACACCAAAAGCGATTTTCAGTGATGCGTCAAGTCCACTTTATCTTCTACTTCTATCTATTCTTACAAACTCTGGACTGTTAGTCTGTGATGCTTTGACTTTGGAAATTTATCCCACCAGAAAAGGTACACCGGTGAAATAAAAACCATTTAAGGTCACTATATTTTGAAGGTCTTCAAAAGAATGACAAAGTACATAATTCCTCATGTATTCATTCACAGTTTTGATGCATTCAATGAGAATCTTTTATGAAAATAATCATGAAAAAAAAGCCAGTACTTAACGAATTAATTGACATCACATTTCCTTTTTTATTTTCGCAGGAATTTTATAAAGATCCGGCCTTGTTTGTTCAATACCTCTACTAGTTAGAAAATGAAACAATTAGACACTTTCTTTGTCACAAAGAAGGACCTCAGGCACTGAGTCGTTAATGTATGTAGAAAAAGGATATTTTTAGTTGGTGGATCCCTTCACTAACCATCATACTGAAAAAAATTCTGATTCTGAGCTAGCTGTCAATCAAAACAACTGATTTGTTTGTAAAATCGCTGGATTTCATCAATCAATGTTATGATTGCATCAAAACAGTCAGAAGATCATCAAACACAGAGGGAGATGAAGTTTGTTCCAAAGCTTAATTGCACCAGTCTGGAAGGATTTCTCTACTCTGGTCCAGAAGGGGTTCAGGAACCATCAGTAGAATCTGATCCACAGACCTCAGATCCCGAGTTGGGGTCTAAGTCTTGATCAGATCACTGATGGAAGGTCTGACCATGAATAGATCTGAAAGTAAGAACCAGAATTTTAAAATTGATCCTGAAAGAAACTGCCAGTGAAGAGTTTTAAGGATCGGGGAAATGTGAGTTCTTCTACTAGAGCGGCTCAGAATTCTGGCTGCAGAGTTTTGTATTAACTGCAGGCGGAGACAGCTCCTTCTTGTTTAGACACCAAAATAAACTGTTACAATAGTCTAAACGAGACTTAATTAAAATTAAATTAAAATAACTAAATCATAAAGAATTTGGGTTTCTCTAATTTTCTCTCATTTACATGAGGAAACGTTCCGAAAAGTCCAATTTGAGTCATGTAACTGATAAGGGACATTACAGACAAGCAGTATGAAGGTATTTGGATGTTTTTAATTGTCTTTTTGGATGAAGATGAAGACAAAGACAACTGAGCTCCAGTCAAAGGGATGTTTGCGCTTCAGACAAAAGAGGATTTATCGTCTGTTCAACAGTATTTTTATTTAATAAATTGACTCTATACTCTATAATCGATCCTATCTATCTGGGGCTTGGAGTGACGCTGATGAAATATAAACCAATAACATCATACTTTTTGCATTAGTTCTACAGTATTTGTGGTAACTTAGCGTCATGACTCCAGGGTTCGGTTCTAGACACATCAAGTCCAGCTTCCATAAACAAGTGGGCGAATAAACAAGGTCAATGGCTTTGAAATAAACATAATATTTAGTAGACAAATGATCTCCTGAGTGAGATCTCGTGATGAGACTTTAACGAGTGCGAGACCTTTAGATAAACCACGATTCAGACCATTACCATCATCAGTTTTCACAAGAATAAAATGAGCTATCTTAATTTCATAATTATCTCGGAGTCGTGCTTACACGGCTCGGGGAAGGCAGAGGATTCAAGGTGACACATCATGTTCCATTTAGCATCGCACGGCTAATAAAACCGTCTGTGATTAAACGGAACTGTTGTTCATTTGCATGAGGAAACGTTCCGAAAAGTCCAATTTGAGTCATGTAACTGATTCCGCTTGTACAGCGTGGGTGAACACGGGTGCTTGATCCATGATGTTTAAACTCAAATGAGCCATTTCATACGAGAACATTTTATAAGCTCTGTAATCATTTTAAACAGTCTTGTCGACGGTGAGCTAAGTGAGTCATTTGTCATCATATGAATAAAGAATTTTATCTCCAAATGCATTTTATGCTTTATATTTGCAGAGGCTTTTATGTCATTTTCAACTGGAAAAAAACCCTTAAAATGTGTGTCGTGGCAAGAACCGACCAAAACAAACACATCATCGTTAGGCATACTCAGTGTAGACGAAATGAACAGGAAGTCAAGGAAATACTTCTGCCTGAGTAATACTTCATATCACATGATGTCATTTGTTCCAGAACTAGAGAGTTTATGTCCTTGCTAATGTAGCGACTACAGCTAAGTCGTCTTCATCTCTGTCCAAAAAGACTTAAAAACATCTGAATACCTTCATACTGCTCGTCTGTAACGTCCATCTTGTATTGAAGAATTGTTCCGTAAAAACTTATGCAAGTCAATATTTTAAGGATGTTTTAAGCAGACGCTGCTAGGCTATCTTCTACGCTAGCTACTAGGCTAATGTCCTACACAGACAGGAAGTACTAAATAAATATAATGAGCGCTTTCATTGTAGACCGTTGACTGGAATTACCCACGATATTTACCTGTATGGTTTTTGATTGTTAACGTGCTTTGTGACCCTGGTCTTAAAAAGATGCTTTACAAATAACCTTTACTTACTTACTTACTTACTAACTAGTATGAGTGGACACTGCCAGGCCAACATCCTACACAGACAGGAAGTACTCCAGGTAAATATTTCCAGCATTTCCAGTCCACTGTTTACACTGAAAGCGCTCGTGATATTTACCCGGATTTACTTCCTTTCTGTGTAGGATGTTAGCCTAGTAGCTAGTCTAAAAGCTATCCTAGTAACGTCTGCTAAAAACAACCTAAAAATATAGTCTTGTTTACGTTTTACAGACAGAGGTATTTAGATGTTTTTTAGTGGAGGAAGATGAAGACGAAGACAACTGAGCTCCAGTCGCTACATTAAAATGAACAAACATTTTTGACTCTAAAAAGGAATGGATCACTCTGAAAATAATCCCAACCCTCTTTCGACATGAGGGTAGAAAATGAGGGAAGTTTTTCAGGTGAACTCTCACTTAGAAACTCCAGAAAAGCCAGTTTATTGGTTGGACCAGGTTACAAGGTTCAACCAATATCAGGCAGTAAACTGGGCCTGAAAGAGATTTTTGAAGTCGCCAAAAGTTAGTGAAGGGCTTCATGACCGGCTCGACTTTGTTTTAGTTGAGTTAGCTTTGCAATTTTTCAATTGCAACGCACTTCTTCTTACTCATCCTCTCAGTTCCACTCGCCTGCCGGTACCGCCGACCCTCCTACACCGTACTTCTACCTCTAGCACCGCGGATCTCTTCGGAATGTTTCATTACCTTGCGTATTCATCTAATGTCGCGATGAATAAAATGTCGTTCCCTCTACAAGGTGAGTCAGGTTTATACATAGAAATGTTACAAGCCTTGTTAAACGCTCCACCGCACATAAAGCCAACTCACTTTCGCCTTAAACAACGTTGAAACCTTTCCTCCTCCATCTACTTTCCATTAAACCTGCATCGACCTGTTGTTATCGTAGCACCTGCAGCTAATGATGGGATGCGTGAACGTCGTGTCACTACACTGTTAAATACAGTTCAATCCCGCGAGACATCCTTGCACTCTGATGCATGGAATTGGTAACTTTTCGGAAAACAAGGCTTCGTTGACTTTGAGCTCATTTTAAAGGAATTTTGTTTAACGGTAAATTTAGGAGGTTGTTTTTCTTAAAAGACTGACTGCTGTATCGCTGTAACTATTTTCCTGGACAGGCACAGCAAGCATATCACGATTTAAGTTCAGGAAACAGGTTATTCAAGCCTTTGTGTCGCTACATAATCTCGGTGTTTTGTCTGAGCTTCCGCAGCAAACCTGCTTTGACATTCTCTCTCTCTCTCTCTGCTTTAAATGAACAATAGAATCAGGGAATCAGCCCTTTTTACAGCCAGCAACCCTTTTTTTCCCCACTCGTAACATTGAGATAATGATGGCGTAGAATAGAGACCGAAGTTTAAAGAAGAGAGGAACAGGACCATGAAAAGATAAGAGAACATTAGGGCAAAAAGAAAACTTTTTGTGAATAAAATAATAAAAATTAAAAAGTAATAAAAAAAGTTTCTCAGTATGTGATCAGGCATGAAAAGAGCAACTAAAAGCTGAATGAAAACATTTTTTTTATTTCTAATTGAAAATTGAAATGTGTTCAAGTCATAATTCATCACATAATCAACCCTTAAATTGTATTATTCTGATAATAAATTAAACAAAACTCTACCATTACAACACACTGTAGATACACGTTGTTTTTATTTTATATCATTAAATAAATACATGTGGCCAGTTTAGCTTTTTCTTTCGCTGCTTTATGCTCTATATTGAAGTAAAACTATACTATGTAAGGAACTAAATATTAACTTATCTTGGAGGGTCAATTAAAATAGAGTGATTAAAACAAATTGAATAAAGAAAATATGATAAAAACATCTACTAGAGCATTTATGTCAATGAATGTAATGCTTTGTACGGATTCTACACAATATTATTTATATTATATAAGATTAAAAAAATCAATATATGTCAATGGTTTTAGACCATTGTCTTCAAAATAAACATCCCCCATTCTCCTTAGAATATTCTTTAAACTTAATTTCATCTTTATAAATGTTTTTATTAACATGATTTACTCATTTATACAATGTATTCTTGTGTGAAATCTATTTTTATATACAAACAGTGAACCTGAGAAAGCAATTAACCACATTATAGTAAAATTATAGTTATTTCCGCAAAGACTTTTGATTTGGATTCACATCAATTCATTTCCTTTAAAAAAACAGAAAACATATCCCCATCAATCAAAGATGTGGGTTTCAAACCTGCTTCATTTTAAAACTGTGCCTGAACGAGTCAACCAACCAGAAGAACCGTCCCGGTGAAGCCATTTGCAGGAAGCCTGCGTCCCTTGGAGACTAATTATTAAAGGTTGGAAAATATCCTGCAAAAATCAAAACCGTCTCCGCTAATTAAAGTGTTGTGTAGATTCTAGTTTTTACACGTTTTATTATGTTTAGTTCCATTTTTACATTGGTGAGAATAAAAAGAGAGTTAATGTTTTTTTGGTTTCCAAAGCATGAATGATTTTAATACGATAAAATGAAGTTTATATGACTCGTATTTACATAGATACAATTATTTTGTGAATGTAAGGAGATTAAATATAATTAAGAACAAATGTAATTAACTTTGTGAAGTGAGAATATCTTGTAAAAAATATTTATTTATCAGCCTATAAATCTACCCATGGTCCTTCACTGTGTTGATTCAGCTACGGAAGTTTAGAGCGGAATATTAAAATGAATAAAACCAATTACTTTATTTTTGATTGTTCTTTGTGTGGTAGTATTTGTTTAAAAGCATTTATTATTTTCTTTTAATAAATTGTAATTTCAAATATTACCTCAACTGTTTCTGGAGAGAAAAGAAAAAAAAACAACATCCCCAGTATTTATTAAAATATTATAAAAAGTACAATCAAAATAAAATGTAATTTACTAACCTTAACAAATGTGTAAAAAGAGCCTCTGCTATATATTGCTTTGATTTAACGGAATAAAACCCTTTTTTAATGTTATTTTTTTAATACAAATATTTTATGAAATTAACCTGCGTTTCTGATATAAATAACATTTGAATCTCAGTTTATCAGTCAAACAGATTTAGAATTTTCATTTATCCTTTGATTTCATTCTTAACACATAACCTGCTCTAGGAAAAAAAAAGTTCAAAATGGAAGATCGGAAAAGCAGGTTTTCTGATTCATGGGTGGATTAAAAAGTTTGATCCGATATGATGTAGAAAACTTTTGGCATGTCTTGACGCTCCGTCAACTCAAATCTTTTAATATTTAATTCCAAATTCCTCACGTTAGAGCTGGTAGAAACTCAGACTGGGACAAGAAGTATGATTATAAAAAGCATTTTTAAGTGAAATTCAACTTTTTTAATTATGTGTCCTTAAAATGGTCCGAGCCGAGGACACGCTCCACATTCTGTTGAAACTTTTTAATGCACTGCGAAAAAAAGATCCTTCATCTAAAGAATTTATTCAAACAGCAGCGTTCCGAGGGTTTCTCCAGACGTCCACTTAATCATTAATGTTTGCAAAAATAAATGAATTTGTCTCTTTCCCCGACTCTACAAAATGATCGACTCGGAACTGTTTTTTTTTTTTAAACGTGTGTCGGCCCTTGACACAGATTGTTAGTTTGAGTCGGTGCCAACCTGTTTGTCGGGTTCCGTCGGTGCCAGAGATCTAATTTGCCCGCGAAACATTGTTTTCACGCCGGAGAACCGATGGAACGAAGCCTAAAAAAATGAATCGCAGTGACTGTCAAACCCCCTGCACACGTGAACCTCACTTTTCCCCGCCGATAAAATTGCAGTTGTGATTAACTTGTGATGTGTTTTTTTTTCCGTTTGTAGCTTTTTTCGGCGCCTACACTTGTATTACAGCTGCCAACGCTGCTTTCTGAAGCGTTAAGAGCCGCGTCGCTCTTACTAAAGTGCTGTTGATCACACCAGCCGAACTTGACAGGACAAATCCTCACCGGGGGTGTAGCGTCAGAAAGTGTGTGAAAAAGAGGTGACGACAATGAGAAAGGCATACAGATCAAGACGGAACGGGAAAGGTAAGTAGAAAAGCGAGGAGCCAGGAGAGAGAGTCGAGAGCAAACAGAACGAAAAGCCGAAATAAAACAATCCAAGGTGTGATGGGAAATCAATTCAAACAATCACTTCTGAGTTCCATTTTGAACAAGTATGAGACGCCTGCTGCGCACTCCCGCTGATATCTTAACACAAACACTCGCATCTGTGTTTCCCCGGGATCGACAGACGTCGGCGGTGATTGAATAGTGGCGAGCGGCAAACAGGGTTTAAAAAAAAAAAAAAAAAAAGGACGGCGCCTCACCTTGCCAGCCGGGCTTGCAGACGGGCTTGACGTCGATGCGCACGGGGACGGTGTGCAGGGCTCTCTTCTGGCCGCAGTCCCACGCCGTGACCTGGATCTCGTACTGCTGCTGGCGGTCGTAGCTCAGCTTCTCCGTGTTCCGAATGTTGCCTGAGGAGAGAGCAGTTGAACTGTGAACCCCGTTTACCGAGTGGATTTAGTAGCGTGGCTTCTTCTTTAACCCCAGCCGGAGGCGTTGAAATGTGACTTCACGAGACTTGAAGATGCCGTGGTGCTAATTAGATGATATTTTTTAATAGAAACAGTGAGATGATGAAGACATACTGTCATCCAAAGGTGATAAAATAAACTTGTATTTAATTATAATTTCTATCACAGACCTGTGGATTCAACCGACTTCCTCTAGGGCCATTGAAACCATAAACCAGACAGTGCGTGAACAAATGTGTTTGTGCTATCCCTTGTTACCTTAGGGTCAAGATAAACGACCTCCACCACTGCACGTGTATTTATAGCAGCCAGGGAGGTTGTTCACCTTGACCCAGAGACAACACAAGGGATACCACAGACACATTTTGTTTTCAGGCATTCAGGTCACCTTGACCCTTAGATAACACAAGGGATACCACAAACACATTTTGTTTTCAGGCATTCGGGTCACCTTGACCCTTAGATAACACAAGGGATACCACAAACACATTTTGTTTTCAGGCATTCGGGTCACCTTGACCCTTAGATAACACAAGGGATACCACAGACACATTTTGTTTTCAGGCATTCGGGTCACCTTGAGCCTTAGATAACAAAAGGGATAACACAGACACATTTGTTTTCAGGCATTCGGGTCACCTTGAGCCTTAGATAACACAAGGGATACCACAAACACATTTTGTTTTCAGGCATTCGGGTCACCTTGACCCTTAGATAACACAAGGGATACCACAGACACATTTTGTTTTCAGGCATTCGGGTCACCTTGAGCCTTAGATAACACAAGGGATACTACAGACACATTTTGTTTTCAGGCATTCGGGTCACCTTGAGCCTTAGATAACACAAGGGATAACACAAACACATTTGTTTTCAGGGCCTCCAGGTCACCTCGATTGATACTCATTTCCGTGCTTACGAAAAAAAACGAAGAAAAGTGCTGAGTCAGCACATGCCTCAGATAAAAAGGCAATTCCTTACAGCGTTATAAAAAACTGCATGAAGTCAAATCAATAACAACTTCCATGATTCAAGGGAGGGGTTGGAATAAAATAAAGAGTATTTTATAGCTACTTTTAAATATTATCCTAAGAACAAATAGTAATAAGATCACGTTTGTCACTACATTAGTGAACACGACAGTAAACTCTTCTCTGCTTTTTTATTAATGTTTATTAAGGCAATAAACCTACAAAGTAATACGACTTGTCGACGACAATCATTGTTGATAAGAAAAAACGTTACGGTGGCTCACATTGATAAAAGACAGAATAAAAACCCTTTTTTGCACCGTGGACCGATTTAATGTCGGAATTATATTCATATACAAACCTTTTTTCACTAGTTTACAGAGTAAACTTCACTGAAACCAGGTCTTGAGTCAATATTACTTCGGAGAAAATACCATTGTTTTTTCAAAACAAAACCCCTTTTAGGGAGTAATGATTAACGGAACAGAAATTATATAAATTGTTTACAAATGCTTCATGGACCGGTAATGGTCCACGATACATAGATGACTTTTTTAGTGATTAGATTGGATGCTTTGTTTAATAAAGTCGTTTTTTTTTTTATCGTCATCATTTCTTTCAAAAATATATGAGCATGAATAGATCTGGTAGTAAGAACCAAAAGTATAGATTTGATCCTGAAAGAAACTGGCAGCCAGTGAAGAGTTTTAAGGATCGCGGAAATGTGAGTTCTTCTACTAGAGCGAGTCAGAATTTTCACTGCAGAGTTTTGTATTAACTGAAGGCGAGACAGTTTCTTCTTGTTTGGACACCAAAATAAACTGTTACAATAGTGTAAACGACAGAAAAAACACATGGATTATAAGATCCAGATCGTGTTGTGACATAATTTTCCCAAATTTAGAGATTTTGTGTAAATCGCATGCTTACATTTTTTTGTTTTTACCTATGAAGATGCCAGTGTTAAGATAAGGAACATCAGTTATCAATGATTGCACAACGATTGTCCGATAAAAGTCAGTGAGTGTTTGATAAAGGAGTCAAAACATTTACCAATAACCATTAAAAAACCTTCACAGTGAGAATCCAAGACGTTCGACTAAATAGTACATTTTTAATTCGCCTTCCGTCTTCTCTCTCGCTCCGCCGGTCGGTAAACACGATGTTCTTCTGGATTGAGGTGAGGAGAGAGTTCAGACGAGATGGTTGTGTCCTCACTAAACACACCAGTGATTCCGTGCAGCTCGTATCAGTAATTGCTTCCAACGTTGCCCTTAACTCCAGGGCGCCAGATTCCCATTAGCACAAACACCTGGAATCAATTCAGCCAGTGGGTGAGAATATGAAATTCCTCATTACAGACGATGTCCGCCTCCTGGAGACGGCGATTTTTTTTTTTCTGCGACGTACATTTATAACACGATTCGGAACATTTGGTCTGAACCGGCGAAGTAAGGACACAACTTTCATGGTCACAGTAATTCAAGAGCACTTATTGCTTTTCCTGCGACAGATCCAGTAAAATGTTTGTGTCAGAAGGTTGTTAAAATGTGGTGATAATAAAAATCTGAGGTCGGGAAGGAAGGAATTCAGAGGCAGCAGCTGTGGCGGAGGAAGTCAATGGAAGTGGTCGGGCGTCGATTGGGACGCATCCTTAAATTCCAGAGGTAGACACTAATGGCTGCTTTAAAACAAACAAACGATGATTCTAGTTTCATTTTTTGCATCTGTTTGTTTCTTGTCCTACGGTCTCAGGAAACACATTATAAGGGTCCCTTGTTTTTCGCGGGGTTTACCGACAGAAAACCCACTAAACTTAACAAAATTTACAAACAACTGATCATTAATTTTTAATTTTTTTAACTTGCAAACTCCAGAATTATAGAATAGAATAGAATAGAATACGTTTATTCATCCCCAGAGGGGAAACACACTTTTACAACAGCACAATGAGAATAAAGTGCAAGGAAAAAAAGAAATAATAAAAGAGATAATAAAATAAAACGATCTTAAAAATATACAAATTATTTACAATATTAAAAATTAACACTATTAACAGAATAAAATAAAATAAAATAAAAATAAAATAAAATAAAAACAAAAAATATTCAGGGGCCAACAATCAGAATTAAATTAAGTACATGAAAAAACTTCTTACCATATAAGTGAAACTAAAAGAGTTCTGGACTGGTAACATGTGTATTTGCATCGATATATATTTGATTGTATGCTGACGATGGTGTTCTATATGTGTGAGTCTCCTTTGCTTTCAGAGACTTTATGCTGATGAGTTATTTCAGACAAATAAGTTTTATTTTGTAATTGAAACACCTTTTAGGTAGTAATAAAATACAGAACTTATATATATATTTTTTCTGTGCGGCCCAGTAACAAATGTTTTACTGGACCGGTACCAGTTGGGGACCGCTGTCTTATTGTGTTGAGGCTACGAAGCGTGTTTCGAGTATTCCAAGGCGTGAAGCCCGTATCAAGGCATGTGTTGGTGACGCATGTAAGTAAGTAAGTAATTTTTATTTATATAGTGCTTTTCCAGACCAGGGTCACAAAGCGCTTAAACAATCAAAACAATACTCAATAAAATATATACTTTAAAGGTCAAGATAACACAGAGACAAACACAGGAGTTCCAGAAAATCAAGGAAAAGCCTGAACAAATAAGTATGTCTTAAGATGTTTCTTGAAGGAGTCAGTAGATCCATCAAGCACAAAGAGCAACAGCCTGGAATGTGGTGACGTTCGAGGCCTTCTGAACCAGCCGACCACGTGCCCGGTTCAGGATGCCACGAAATTCCCTCGAAATTCCCTCGAAATTGGAAAATATAGGTGCAATCGAAACGCAATTTATCTCCCCTCATAGCCTTAGGATTTTTGCGCTAGACTTGGCGTTTGTACTTGCCTGCCAATAAGAGATTCTCTCCTTTGTGGCAGCATTTTGAGTTGATCTCTGCCCTAATCAAGTAGAATAATTCTGTGTTTAATTGAGAAAGGCGGGTGAAATAATCTCTAAATAAACTGCCTGAAGCCAAGCGCTGTAGAAAAGTTCTATGCTTGAATAAAAAATGAATAACTGTTTCCCTTAAACTCAAGTAATTCAATCACATTTTTTGTTAAATATCACAATAACTTAAGCAAAAACTATCTTTGCGTTTCACACTGAATATCCACTTGATGGCGCAGTAGAGCAAAGAAAGCCTCATAAACCTTTGACCCAAGGACACACTACTCTGATGGAAGGTTTCATCTGTCACCACTAAATATCAACCCTCTTAGTAACGGTGCCCTAAACAGCTTCCCTAATGCTTTGCCGCCCAGCCAACCATTCACAGCTTTGGACAACTTTTGGCATAGCAGACGTAGGATTTAAATACAGCATTGTAGCGACCAATCAGTCTTCACTTAATAGAGCAGTGTGTAAGAAGTGCATCATGGGAGTTCGCCGTTTTGTTGGCACCATAAGTAAGGTGGTTCATCAGCGCCTCCCACTAGGTTTACATTTATTTTTGTTTGTTTGCGACAATGTGTACATTAAAAATAATGGTTTTCCTAAATATAGCTTGCTCTGAAACATTTGAATATATAGTACCGTGTGCAAAAAAGGAAAGCGAAAAAACCACAGAAGGAGATAAAATGGTGACGGAACATTATGTTGTATCCAGAAAGATTGGATAATTTACCTCAAAATATATTGTATTCTTTTGGTTATTTGTGAGCAACGGTAAACTTTCGTGCAGGAGATAATACATGAACACAGTCCGATGTCGGGAGCTTTGAAAGGTCAGTGCTCGGGAGATGAACTGGCAACTCTCCAGCTACCACCTTGGGTTTTCTAATCAGCATCCTTATGGACCGACTTACTCTTCCCTCGTGCTAAGCAGTTTTCCCCGTCACGAGTCAGCGCTACGGCAATTTTCATTACCGGCGCTCTGGAGCTTTGAACAATATTACACCCCGTCATTACTTGAGAGGAGAAAGAAAAAAAAAAAATGCGTCGATGACGACTTAAGGTCACGGACCGACAACGAGATGCGACTGGTGCGGGAGAGTCGGCAACATGGAGGTCACTGGATTGGACCACTTGTGGTAGGAACTCATTGAAGTTTAGCCTCAAGCTAGATCATGACAGAAAGAGACGGAGGGACCGAGGATGTTGAAAGATGGTGGGAGAGAGAATGAATTATTAAATAATTACGTACGATATTTCTCTGATGTTATTGACACAGCAGCACAGTGAGATTATACAGTATATCTAGGAAAGGAAGATCTGATCATTTTTTCTAGAATAGAAAGTAGAATATAATGGTGTATTTGCTATGGTTACCTTGTGCCCTGAGATCAAATACCTGTTATAGTGGTCTAGAAAGGCGCTATATAAATAGAGATTATTATTATTATTATTATTATTATATAACTTTCCTTCCTCATTCACATATTTACACTTTTTATATATGGTTTAAAATGTACAGAATGCCCAGTTGTTGTTTTTTTAATTATGAATATAAAAAGGACTTTTACTTACTATATTGTCAAAAATATTAATTATAAATATACAATATATATATATGTATACTTCAAGCAAAAACAGAATCCTTATTATAGCCAATGTTCATTAAGGCGTCTCTAGTAAAACAAATAAAATAAACAATAACAGGAACATGATACTTTAAAATGAATAAATATAATGTTTTAAATAAAAAATGTAGAGAGCAAAAAAACGTATTCCTTAGTTATTCATTATTAATACATGTCATTCAATTTATTATGGTCATATATTGACATTATGACTTATTATTGCATAAAACGATATTCCAATGACATGTTGACTTTCAAAATAAAAGCTCACATGTTAATTACATCAATAGTAAATAAAAATCTTCTTTTGTGTTTGTGATGATTGACATACGTTTAACAAGTTTTCACTTATCTACTGTATTATTACTCACTTCATTTCATAATTATTGATCAAAATGAGCAGCTGTTATTGTCTTACACATGTAATTGTTTATAATTACACAAATTATCTGAAATGTTACCTCGATGCTCTTGTTTTTATTGTTACGATTAAACAACGTTGTTCTTTTTGACTGACTCTATCAGATGATATTTATTTGAAACTACTCAACTTTAAATGTATTTCTTTTGTAAAAAAGAGCATAAATAAATTCACAATTTAATGATAGTTTTTATGTTGTGACACAGACCCTATATTTGAGCGAGAACCATTTTAATTGTTCATTCAAACATGGCTTTTACAGAGTGGGCTTTAAGGTACATCACATTGACTGGTTTTATTAATTCAAAATGCTTGTCAAAATAGGTGTTGAATGTCATTATGGTGGCAGTCATACTTCTGCTCATCAGGAGACGCCTAATGAGAGCAACCGTTTCAATTAAATCAATGTTACGTCTATTCATCTCACCGCGATGAAACTTGTCCTCCGTGTTGTTTTTCAAGGTGATTGGTTTTCATTTGTGGACGAGTCCGTGCGCCTTGAGCTGCACAGCAGCTTCCAACAGCAGGAGCAGAGATGGAAGACGACGATAAATAAGTTGCTCATTAGTAACTGCAACTTAACTTTGACATTTAGTTGATCAGAGTCGCTGACTCAGCGCGTCTGCGACTGTTTTATACTCGGATTGCAGCGAAAGTAGGATTCGGAGTGAGTAAAAATACTTTTCTCAAGAAGCAGAAAACAGAATAGACGGAAACATACACACAAAAAGTATTTTTAGTAAGTAAGTAAGTAAGTAAGTAATATTTATTTATATAGCGCTTTTCGAGACCAGGGTCACAAAGCGCTTAGACAATCAAAACAATACTCAAAAAAGTACATACTTTAAAGATCAAGATAATACTGAGAACAACACAGGAGTTCGAGAAATTCAAGGAAAAGCCTGAACAAATAGAAACGTCTTAAGATGTTTCTTAAAGGAGTCAGTAGATCCATCAAGCACAAAGAGAGAGGAAGATGGTTCCAAAGCTTAGGAGCAACAGCCTGAAAAGATTTCTCTCTCTGGTCCTGAGTCGTGTGCGTGGAACCATAAGTAGATTCTGATCCACAGACCTCAGAGCCCGAGCTGGGGTGTAAGGCTGGATCAGATCAGTGATGTAAGGAGGAGCCTGACCATGAATAGCTCTGAAAGTGCTATTATAGTGCATTATATATATGTTTTTTAAAAGGGCAACAAATGTGAAACCTAAACTATTGACTTCCTCAATTTTTTGAACTTATTACTTTATAAAGTTAATCTGAAATCTGGGCGAATGAGAGGTTACAAGAGCGGAGTCCATTATGATGTAATAAGGGCTTCACACGCCAGCTGCAATCAAGTCCCAAGGAGGTGGAGACTGCATGGATGAAAAAACCACCATGTTTGACCAATCTCAGCAGAGTGGGTCTGGTTTTAGTAAACAAGATTTAATCTCCAGAAAAATTAAACGTTTTCAGAGGGCGGGGTTTAAAATCTTGTCAATATTTCAATGAAAAGAGAGTTTTGTACAAACACATACCTATGGCCTAACATGTTGGAAACAACCCAGGGACAAGACAAGGGATACCACAAACACATTTGTTTTCAGGCCCCCGGGTCACCTTGACCCTGAGATTACACGAGCGATAAAGAGAACACATTTATTATTTAAAGATGAGGAAGAATAATATAAACTGCATCTGAATATTTCTATTCCATCCATCAGACGAGATGTTAGAAAAACTCCTTGAATTATTGAGGATTTTGCTAAATATAAAACCATCTTCAATTCTGAATTTTAGACCGAGTATGTAAATATCTTTCACTTGAGGGAGTTCTGTGTAAGTATGGACTGAATTAATTAAACATGAGGGAGAGTTTTGAAATCCCTTCTTTTTTACTCCCGCCATCGTTTTGACTTGACTGGCGGCGTTAATGTCGTTTTTTCATTGTAACTAAATAGCTGGTTGTGAAAATGAATGTATGATGAGCATTTTAAATACTTTAGATTTATACATTTTTCTAAAATCTTGACACAGACTCACACCTGCAAAACACAATTGGTCAAATAGATAATTGTCTTCCTAACAAAACTAATTGACAAATAAATCACATTCTTCTAAATAAAACTCTTATTTCAATGCAAAAAACTAACTTAATTAACTATGTCCAAACATCAGCTATAAAATCTGCTGTAGTGCACTGTATCTTCTCGTCCTCAGTCATTGGCAAGAATCTAGTGATACAATACGTATCCCGATACAGGGTCAACGATATGATATATTTTGATACTGTAGTAACAAGTATATATGTTTAGTATTGTCGAGTACTCTCTAGTACTACTTGAGACTCTGGTGTTGTAGAATTTACAGACCACATGATGAAGACGTAACTGATTTCATTTTTTTTAAACAAAAATATGTCCAAACATCAGCTTTAAAGGCTACTTGAGTCCACTGTATCCTCTCGTCCCCAGCGATTTTTAAAAGATAAAAATGAAATATATTTCAAGACAAAAAACTTTTTTTCTCAGTCATCATTCTTATTATTTTTTTAGTTGTAGAGGACATAATGACTGCTACTAACCGGAAGTTTAAGTTAAAAAAAAACAACAAAGTTGTGAATATTTAGATGTTAATTGTTAAAAAACTTATAAATATAAAATAAAAATTATTTTATTTTAAACACACTTTATATTTTATTAAACTATATTAAATTATAAATATAAAAAATAGATATATCACACGTTATTTTGTTTAAAAATAAATATATATATATATATATATTTATTTTTAAACAAAATAACAAAAATGTGATTTTTTGTTTTTGAACTGATATCTTGACAGAAGCAGATGTATCTTAGGTTATTAGGTTAGCTTATAATAAAGTTTTTAATATTATTGTTCGTTAATATTCGTAAATAATACAAAGACAAACCATAGTTTTGTTGGGACGAATAGATCTATTAAAGAAATGCAAGCATTGTGGGAATGTGTTCACTGACTGTATATCGTGCTATTAATTAATTTGATCAATATCATTTATATTGGGGTTTTTTAAGCATTTGAAAAACGTCATTGACATCATTAGGAGTCAAAAGGTTGCAGCCAACACATCCAACTCAGTTCAAGCTAAGTTTGAAATAGAGTTAAACATTTTTTTCTACATATTTTAATGTGTTTTTTTTTACCTGGGAACTTTTTTTCCTGATTACAGAAACATCTGTCAACAAGTTCAAACTGTTTTTCATTGAATAAGTAGTTCAGAGCCAAAGATTTTAAAGCCGAGATTTCGGTTTTCGTGGTCTTTTCAAACCTGGTGATTGTATCATAAAACCTCATAGATGGTTTAAATGTTGTTGAGTCTCATTTTTTCGAAGTTCTTCCACCTAGTTTACCCGTAACTGTCTCAGGATTTTTGGGCGATTTTCCCTCCATAAGAGCTTGTGTTGATAAAGTTGTAAAACCCTCACGTTATCAGTTCATGAAGCCAGTATTCTTGTTTTCTTCATCTCCTCATCGACTCTCTCCGTATTTTTGGAATTTATAATTTATTCCACATCTCGTCTCGCCGCACATCATCGCCCCCCCGACCCCCTTGTTTTGCAGCCTCATCCCATTTCACTGTTTGCTGCCTCATCTGTCGCTCAAGCTTTATTTATTTCTGCGTTTCGTCCAACACACACTGGCGTCTCCGTGCTCGGCCAGAGGTTCCGAAACTCCTTCAATTACGACATCAACCTAGCCGTGTCAGCAGGCAGTGCGTGCGGCGACTGCTGGCGAGGGCGGCCGGCTAGTAAATGACTGCTTCACCCTCCGCCTCACTCTCCACACGCCTGTCCGTCTCACTCTCCACACGCCTGTCCGTCAAACACACGTGAACACAGACACGCGGAGGAACTTCCAATCCGTCTGCTGTCACTGGAATATCATCCCGGAGAAATTAGGATTTTTTTGTTTTGTTTAGATCGAGTCGGTAAATTTCCTGGTTTCTTACCCTGGACTCTTCTGCGGATGAATTGTCAACTTGAGTCAAGTTTATAGCAGAAATATTTTGATAAAAAACTACATAAATTGAACTCGTCATGCTTTTATTTTGGAGCAAACAGGAAGTAAAGCAAAGTAGCTACAACTTTACTATTGAGAAAACAGCTTTTTGATGATAATGATTCAGCTTTATTATTGTTTTAATAGTTGTTTATGAATTAAAATGTATAAATACATTTATTAATGTATAATTATTTTCATTATTTATTTATAAATTAATGCTGAATTATCCAACACTGTCAATAAAACATTTTTAATGAACCAATTACCACAAAAAAGGTTTTATATATAGTTATGTTAAATTACGAGGACATGTATTAAAATAAATATTTGACCGATTTTGCTTAAACATAAACAATAATTCATTTAATACAGTACCAACATTTAATCTCCTTTCTCCTATTTTAAGGGGGCTCAGAGGGGTGCAGAACGCCCCCCATGAAAATTAAATTACAATGTCATGTATTGAAATAAATAATGGACAAATTTTGATGAAATATAAACCATGTATAATACATAATACATTTAAATATGTGACAAGAATTCCAGCTCCTTGTTCCTATTGTAAGGGGGCACAAGGGGGGCATAACATCCCCCTTAAAAATAAATTACGAGGTCATGTATTACAATAAATAATAGACTAATTCTGATGAAATTTAAAACATATATATTACACAATACATGTAATACAGTACCATAATTTCCTTTCTCCTATTGTAAGGGGGCACAGAGGGGGGCAGAACACCCCCATGAAAATTAAATTAGATTGAAATGTATTGAAATAAATAATGGACAAATTTTGATGGAATATAAACCATATATATAACATAATACATTTTAATATATTACAAGAATTCCAGCTCCTTGTTACTATTGTAAAAGGGCACAAGGGGGGCACAACATCACCAATGGAAAATGCAATTCGAAGTACATGTATTAAAATAAATAATAGACCAATTCTGATGAAATTTAAACCATAAATATTACACAATACATTTAATACAGTACCAACATTTATGATCCTTTCTCCTATTGTAAAGGAACAGAGGGGGGCAGAACACTACCCATGAAAATTAAGTAACAAAGACATGTATTGAAATAAATAATGGACAAATTTTGATTAAATAGAAACCATGTATATTGCGTAATACATTTTATATATTACCAGTATTACATCTCCCTTTTTTCCTATAGAAAGGGGGCACAAGGGGGGCATAACATCCCCCATGAAAATCCATTTATGAGGTAATGTATTAAAGTTAATAATAGACCAATTCTGATGAAATTTAAACCATCCATGTATCCATCCATCCATCCATCTATAAATATAAGTAAGTAAGTAAGTAAGTAATATTTATTTATAGAGCGCTTTTCGAGACCAGGGTCACAAAGCGCTTAAACAATCAAAACAATACTCAAAAAAGTACATACTTTAAAGATCAAGATAATACTGATATAAATCAAAAGTATATAAATTAATAGTGTAAGGGATATTATATTACTATATTATTATATTATTATTATATTTATTCAGATCCTTCAAACTTTACCTGGGAAATTAATTATTAAATGTTTTTAAAAAAAAAAATCAATCTAAGTGTTGTCGTGGAGTTGCAGTTCTCATCAATATATTCTATTTTTAACCTATTATTTATTGACTGTTTATAACCGTCACACCTGTTTTGTTTTTCTTCCCCGGCCTGGCTTCCCCTCCAACATCTGTCAGGTGCTCTCAACTTCGAGAGCTCTCCAAGCTTTTCCCTCCGAGGTCAGAGTCTGAACGAGACCTCCTTAAACAGAGAGCGAGGGGAGCGAGCGCTCCGACTCTCACCTCCGTCATCGTATCACTCACAGTGAACTTGGCCTTTGATCCACTTTTTTTCTTTTTTCTTTAGTTTTATTATTGCAGCACTCAGGATTTCGGCAGCTACACGTCCTAAAATGTGAAACCCTGCGGCTCAATAAACAGTCAGCACAATATGAATGAATATCAAACGTCTTGACTTCCTGCTCCGCACGAGGGATGCAAGTGGAAGTGATTTATTAATCCTTCTTTTATTGTTCGTCCGTGGTTTTCATGGAGTGACGGAACAAACGAAAATATTGTTACAGATTTTTTTTTTTTTTATTTGTCACATTTTTGTGTTTGTCTTTTGTGATTTGATTTGTGGTGAGGAATGGATTCATCAGCAACACTTGTCCTTGGAAGAACTTCTACCTCAACATGAGGACGAACACATGTCGAGCTCAAAGATGCATATTCATGATGACATTTTCATCCAGGAAATGATGGACCTCAACTTTATTAAGATAATATTTAATATTATTAAAGGGGTCATTTCAGTTCTTATTGTCCTTATTTTTCTTTAACCAAATCTCTTTCTAAATGTATGTTGGTATAGAAGTTGTATATAGTTATATTTGGCTAAAACTAGAGATCAAAAAATGCCGTTGATGGATTCGATTACAAGAGCATTGTCTTTGTTTTCTTTAAATGTCTTGGATCAGGGGTCGGCAGTTCAATTTCCTCGGGGGTCGAATCATATACTGAGACTGATATAAGTCAAGTCAAATGAAGAAATCAACAAATTGGGTATTAATGGGAAAACTTCTAAAAATGAACTTGATAGTAAATGTATTGTTTTTGTAATAAATCTCATTTTTTTTATATTTAAAATAAACAAATAATAATATTCCATAAAATGTACAATTTAAAATAAATCAGAATGACATAAAATAAGTTGTGGAATATTTCAATCTATATACATTATTTTTTATTTTTTTTATGATATGAAAGAACTAAGAAAGATGTTTAAAAAATACCCATGAAAAAGAAAATAAAAGATGTGTAACAAGTGATATGTCGAGCTGAACTAGTAATGAAGTTAGCCAGTAATTCTACCGAACTGCAACTGACGATGATCGGTGTATATCTGATTTTAACATTTTTTTCGGTAGTACATTGCAATATTCTCTCCTTTTACGACATTGAACTTTATTGAAAAATAAAAGTTGACGACACAAGTGTTTGCATGACCAGCTTTGAGATGAATATCAAATAAAAGAACGTTAAACTTGACAATAACTTAATAAAATCTAATTATTATTAATATTAATTCATGTTGTATTTTTAAATTTGCAAATATTTTTTTAATACAGTTTCCCATTCAAAGAGTATTATTGGATAATGATATTGGATTCTAATAGGTATTAGTATTGAAAGTAGATGTAAATTGTTATGTATTTATAAAATGTGTAGTTGCAGGATTTTTCTTGTTTGATTTGGCTGTTTAGATGTACTAGATGAGTTACAGTTTTTGTGTTATTGAGACATTATTTATAGCCCGGAATCCTTAAAAAAAAATATTGTATCTTATGTTACTGAGAAAAAAAAGGTTCAACGTTTGACCTTTGACCTTATCGTCAGAGTAGGCATGGGCAGGCATGTTAGTAGAAAAAGTCAAATACTTAATATTAAACAGAGACTTCGATTTGAAATTACAAAGATATAATCTTATAAAATGTTACTAAAATATTAACATTTTTAGAAAAAATGTCTTCTGAAAAAAACAATAGTTTGTCAAATGTAAAACGACAAGATTTCTGTGTTTGTTATACATTTGTAAATATACTGTATATACTACAACGTTGGTGGCCTTCAGAGGTTTGGAGCAGTTGTACACACAAGTTAGAAGTAAACCTATAGAAAACAAAGTTTATTTCCACGCAAAGAGTCAAACCCGTCCGTCTAAATTATTGCGACTCAAGTTGCTAAACAGGAAGAATTATTTTTTTGGGGAAACAAGAAACGTATATTTTCAACCTTAAACAAATCTTTACAGAAAATTTAATTAAAATGAAAGTAAAGTCAAAATGTTACGTATTGCTGCTTTAATATGTCAGAGATTTCTTTACCCATAACTATCAGCTGATATGTCACAACAGTAAGTTATTGGTTAAGTTAAAATTTAGACAAACTGTAGTTTGACTCACCGTTGCGATCGATGGCGAACGGCGTTCTGGACGTGGTGATCTGGTAGTTACAGATCTGACTGTACTGCGGGGAGCAGTCCTGGTCGGTCGCCTCCACCTGCAGGATGCTGTCGTAAATCTTCCCCTCCGTCACCGCGGCCCGGTACTGGACCTCCCGGAACACCGGGGCAAACTCGTTGACGTCGTTGACCTGGATGTGCACCACTGCCCTGAGGACAAAGACGGATGGCAGAGAAGATTATTTGAGAAGAAGTGAAGTGTCAAGATGATTGAGCTGTTGTGTTTCGGAGAGTTTGTTTGTCTTATTTGTGGAGATCAATGTAACAAAATAACATTTTGACTTCTTTTCATATTATCTGTTATTACAATTGTAGGTATGGAGAGTGTTCGATGTAAGAGCTTCCTTCTAGTGATGATGTCACATCCTGCCGTTAGGATTGGATATTTAAATACCTTTTTAATGATTAAATAAAAACCTTGAAAAATCATTTGATTAACTTTCTACCACACATATAATATTTATATTAACAAGACGACACTATTTGTCAATGTGACCAGTGTCTATTTTGTCACTTCCTGGTCTGACGATGTCGGACCGTCGTTCCTATTCCATGTGTTGTCGGTCATTTAAAATTGCGCTTTTCTAACAATAGATTGATCAGCGTCGCTGTTAAAGTCGCCCGAACAGATTCCATGATAATCAGCTTATTTTTTCCAAATTTTTCATTCATATCAACAATATCTTCTGCGTTGTATACTTGTCTCATGAGAAGTCGAAACTAATTTATAGATATGATGACAAATAAAAGGCATTAACCCAAAAATTTCGGTCAATCCCGAAGTGTCCGGGAAGTGACAAACAAACAGATATTTAGAAAATAATCAAATGGGTAAAGATTGAAGTAATTTGAAGTGTAGTACACTTTTAAAACCTTTAAAAACCGGCCTGTAACTACAGGATGTGACTTCACCACTAGGGGGCAGTCCAGACACTTTAGGTACGTACGTAACGTTACATAACTACACTGGCGTAGTCGAACAACTTTGCCTTGGCATGTAAGTGGGTCTGAGACAGTGTTTTCGTGTGAAGTACTGAGACATTTTGAATATACCCGGTAGATAAAGCAGGACGTTGACACTACAACATTATTTATTTTGTTCTGTGGACAAATTTTCTCGTGGAAAATTGCAAACAGAAAAAATGGAGAAGTCAAAACATTGTCAATATACTTTTTAAACACCGGGGGGAGCCAGAAACAGTATTTCAATCTTACTTGTAAGTGCTTTATATGACAACAAGTTTAAATGACTTAAAAACATGACTTGAATACATTTAAAGATGATAACATTAAAGATGTTAGAATCTAGAACACTTTCCTCTTCTTTTCTCAAAGTTACTTCGTAATAGAAACGTATAACAGATGTAAACATTACCATTGCGCACAAAATCCCTCAGCCAGCCTTGTTTCATCATATTAATGATGCTATCTCATAAACACCCCCCCCCCCTGCTCTGCCAACCTCCCCGGTGGTACGGGGGTTAGCATATGTTGTGATCCTCAGATGATTCGTTTGGTTGTATCTGCAACAACACACACCAATGCATGGCACTCATTTGTGAGTGGTTCAGACATATTATTGTGTGTTTGTAGCCGCTGGCTCACATCTGCTCAGACATTTTTTAATGTGTGCGCAGCTGCAGGTTCCTCCAGCACCACGCCCATAACTTATCAAACCATAAGAGCTTTTTGTTTTAGTGTAACTTCTGCATTTATTATCAGAAACAAACAAAAAAAAAAACGAGTTAAGAATGCACCATGTTGCTCAGTAAAAAGGAAAATAAAGTTTAGTATTGATGCCAGTCTTGCTCTTTTATCAGTGAGAGGTCTTAGAAAAAAGACTATTGTGCTTTTTAGGGCAGGGGTACTGAACCTTTTTTTTGTAACAGTTTAATGTCGGAATTGCATTCACGGACCGACCTTAAGATAAAAACAGTTAAAAACAAACCAAATATAGTTTGTGTTTGACTCATTTTCAATAGTTTACGAGTTTATTTTTTGAGGAACCTTGACTGAAAATAGCATCTTCACGTTTCAAGAGTCACAAACATTTTTCTCTCCAGATGCAACAGTAATAGACTCAGGGACTCATTAATTCCTTCTGCTATTAGATTGTATGATTCTGAATTTGTGGGAAGGAGCAGTGAAAGAATGATGTTATTCTATTCTATGTTAATCTTTGTATCCTTTTCTTTGTTATTTTTCTTTGATCTTAGTTATTTATATTTGCCCTTAGTTCTTTCATTTGCACTTTGTTATTGTTCTTGGTTTTATAAACAAAACACCTTTCATAAGGCTATAATCAAAAGAAAATAAATTATATAAATTATTTTTCTTTCTGTTCAATAGTTTGGTTTCTACATATATATTATAAAATCATTTCCACCCAATACCTTTTTTTTTAATACAAATTATTCATCTCTTATTTCCATAAACATTTGATAAATTGTGTTTCCCTGTCAGAGTGCGTTTAGCTATTCCTTCACTATATTCAGTAGTAAACCGATTTAAGTCAACACGACATAAAAATAACACAACAAATGAGAATGCTGCACATAAAATAGTGCGATATAAGTCAGCGTTATTGGAGGAGGCGAACAGTAGCAATAAAAGTAGTGCATGATTTCTTTTATTGTGTATAAATGTTGGAAGTGACAAGAAGCACAACAATGGAAAATGATGCATTTCACCAATAATTCCACAATCTGTAGCGTCCTATTTTAAATAACTTAGACACACTTTCCCATGTATTTAGAGGAAATACAGTTGTTGTTTTTTTTGCCAAAACTAACTTTAAATAACTAAAAATATTATATATTATATATGTGTTTAAAAAATGCGGTGAATAAAATATTTTTTCCCTCGGGTTTGTGGCTGCTTCTTAAAGAAGTACAATAGAAATAAGAAATATGTAGCAGTTTGTAGAAAAGACAACTGGTGTCCTTAACACTCTTTATATCTCTTTGTCAAATTCCAGAAAAAAAGTAATTGAGATAAAGTCATAAAATGTGAGTATGAATATGATTGTCATTTGTTTTTAATATTTCACAACATGGTTAACAATAGTTTTAACGCTTGTGAAAATTTTTTTCAGGTGAAATTAGTGACAATAGTACTAAATAATAAACTATCCGACATTTTACAGCCTGTCATCCACTCCACAATGTTGTGTGAGTTATACAGTTCAAACTCAGGGCAGAAAGAAACTTCAGGATCAGTCAAAACATCTTCTCTAACCGAAGTTTTCACTTCTACAAGTGCAAACTTAGATGCTCCACAAATCAAAGGAAGTTCCATATCAGTGGGTGAAAAGAAATACATAAACGAAGATCCAAGGTCTCTTTAGAGCTACAGGAAAAACATGATGGTCGCGAACCATGCTCACTTTTATTCCTCCAAAAAGGCACTTAAAAACACCCAATACTTCCATACTCCTCGTCTGTAACGTCCATCTTGAAATGACTTCATATACTGTCTACACTGGGAACTCTTGCTATACTGTATATACATGTGGTGTTTCCCAAATAGCGTACTTTTGCACTTGCATTAGAAATTTTGAGTACACAAGTGCGTCCTGATGAGCAGTGTGCGTAAATGTAGTGCACTCAATTGCTGCAATCAAACGGCCAGAAAATTACGTATGGATCGTTGGACACTTTCCACCCTCAATGGCTGCCTTCTTAGTGACGTAGATGACGCTACGTGTAGAGCTACGTCGCTAAACAGAACGTACGCCACTACTTTTCAAATGGCGGCGGCGGCGAACGTCGAGGTTTAAAAACAGAAGATGGGGATGAGGATGATGCGCCTTTCGGAGCAGATATCAGCATAAATGTCTGGCGAAAACAATCTTTTTAACACAAAACAACATAACAACAATAATAAACACAATGAAAGACAACTTAATGACTTGTTTTTGATTGGTAAGCGCTTCCAAGTGTCGGTGATAGAGGTTTCAACAGATGGTTACAATCAGCGTTAAAAAGTAGTAGAAGAAGAAGCTGTCACGTCTTTTCTGGTAAGTTTTTAGCAGCAGAGTTTGATTTGAGACCAAGGCCGGGTCTAGACAGGCATGTATGAGGGGGCAGCCACAAATATTGAGGGGGCATTGTGCCAGGCCCCCTCTTGCCCCTGCCTAGACCCGGCCCTGGTTTGAGGGGGCACAACATTTATTTGAGGGGGCCAGGCCCCCTCTTGCCCCTGCCTAGACCCGGCCCTGTTTGAGACAGTACTACCGTGTCGAAATTGCACACTGCGCAAGTAATTGCACTGTCGTACAGTGTACTGTAAAGCAGTGCACTTAGAAAAGTGCACGATTTGAGACACAGCACTAAAGTGTTTCCTGTCTGTATAACATGTTCGCCTTTTAGCTTCTGCTACAAACAAACTCAAAATATGGACTTGCATTTTTTCCTGAACCATTCATCTTGCCGAGGCTTTAATACAAGACAAAACGAGCAGTAAAAACTATATTAAAATTGTAGTTGGGATTAACTTGTCTTTTTCAAGCCATCACTGTCAGACGTTAATGAAGTAAAAAAAAAACATTCCGAAACGGTGGTGGATGATCTCGGAAGCCACTTTTTCCCCGAGTACGTAAATATTACATGAGCAAATAAAGTGCGTGACAGGAGAACGCCGGTGTGCAGCTGAGATGTATTTTAGTGCCAGGTGTGATTTGAATCCAGCTAAATCACACGCTGACGCAGACATCAGATACCAGCTGCATGTTAATACCAGGTTAGGAATTGTTCCCGGCTTATTAGATATTCAGCCACACTCAATATTTATGAAGACTGCTTCTTACTGTTACTCTGAGGCAGAGCGTCTCACACACACACACACACACACAAACACACACACATCAAACAAAGCACTCAATTAATCTCCGTCAAGAATTAGCCGAGAGGTTGACTCATCAATTTCCCGGTGTAAAGTGAAGATGGAAATAAAGTACCTTAACTACACCGATGGGATCGCATGCACAGCACACAAGAGGTGAATTCATCAATAAGCAACGAAACCCATCCTCTGCTCCAGCTCACACCCTGAGGCCTGAACACAAGTATCCATAGGGCTTGATGTGATCCCAATACAAACTGATTATGAGGAGCGCTCACCAGCCGATACAATCGATTTCCCCCTTGACGGATGGATCTTTGGATGAGGCACTAAAAGTTGACGAGACAGATCAGTTGATGATGAATTAGTCGTACCTGATGTACTCTGTTTAGCTTTACAGTCTTGATAAAAATCTATGATGTATGTTTTTTGTTGTTATATTTTGGCTCTCTAAGAATGTCATGTTTGAAAGATTTCCGTGCCTCATTTCCTGCCTTCTTTAAATAAAATAGTTGTATTTATTTACTGACTTTTTCTTCTGTGAATAACAGGATAGGGTTTTTATGATAATGTGTGGCTATCTGGAAAACAATACGTTTTTACGCTGCCCCCCTGCGATCGTCACACTTTTTCTCTTACAAAGTGACCCAGGGCCCCCCATCAGAGAAGAAGAAGGCGACCCCTGGTGTATTGTAAGCATTCGTTGAGGTTTCAAGCTAATTTAATTTGTCCTCTTATTCAATTACTTATGTTTAACACCAGTTAATATCTATAATATGTTT
The DNA here is from genome assembly GCF_982586985.1 of Callionymus lyra. NCBI lineage: Eukaryota > Metazoa > Chordata > Actinopteri > Syngnathiformes > Callionymidae > Callionymus > Callionymus lyra. Next base: position 10,794,787 of record NC_141824.1, read on the forward strand.
CTAAATTCAATTTAAACACTGGCACCTTTTAGGTCAGAATATCAAATAAAAAAAAAATCCTCCCCAGATGCAACACATGCAATAGACTCAGGGACTCGTTCATTGTTTGTGCTATTAGATTGTTTAATTCTGAGTTTAGGGGCAGGACTAGAGTGAAATGATGATGTATTCTAGTCTATGTTAATCTTTGTATACTTTGTCTTTGGATACTTTTCTTTGCATTTCCATTTCCTTTGATCCAAATAATAGCACTTTGTCATCCCTTGCTCTTTGTTCTTTTGTTTGCACTTTGTTCTTATTCTTGTTTTTATGAAACCTGCTTACAGGTTGTGCTTCTGCTAACATATCCATTCAAGTTTCAAAGCAAATACACATGAACACATTTCTGACAGCTTTGTGTTAATTAATGAAAACAAATGTGTTTGTGTGTATCCCTTGTGTTGTTTCTGGGTCAGAGTGAACGACCTCAGCCACTGCATATGTATTTATGGAAGCCAGGCAGGTCGTTCACCTTGACCCTGAGATAACACAAGGGTTAAAGCTA